>NC_050181.1:22592423-22669923 GCF_008315115.2 Sander lucioperca
TAGAAATACAGAGCAGCAGCTACTGCACACTAATCGGACTAAAAGACATACACGCATACTGTCCCACTACAGACCGGTAACCAGTATTTTGAAAATACTTGATGCAGTGTGGGCCATGGGGTGTTCCTGTTGGTGACCAACCAAATAAAGAGTAAAACTGTTCTATACAATTCTACACAACAAATCGTGCTATATACTGAAGTCAGTGTCATGACAAAAGTAACCTTAGTTTTAATGTTTAAAAATTTAAAGAAAAAAAAAAAAAAATCTTAAAAATTGTAAAATATTTCCTAGTTTAACTGGGTGGTTGACAAACTTTACATGAGGAATGGGTGACCAGAATTAAAAAAAAAAAAGAATGTAACCATGGTATATGATATTCATCAGAATGTTTATAGATCAAAGAACCACCATAATACTGTAATTGAAATACCTTAAAAAAAGTACTTTGTTTACATCTCTGCTAGCCTGGATAAACTGGCTTATATCTTCACTGAAAGGCTCTATCTCCACATTCCTAGAGACGTGGAACCCTTTCCCAGAACTCGTTGACTCCCTCAGCTTATCTCCTGACTTGGAGGACTGAGTTCCTTCTAGACTGCTCCACTCAACGTCAGCTTTACATTACATGTCATTTAGCTGACGCTTTTATCCAAAGCGACTTACAATTTACAAGTTCGCACGCCTCTGGAGCAACTAGTGTCTTCCTTAGGGACACATTGGTTGATGTATCACAGTGGGAATCGAACCCAGTTCTCCCACACCAAAGGCATGGGTCATATCCTGTCTGGTGTGTATTTGTCTGTGTGCATGGGTCTGTGTTGTTTGTCCCCGTCTGGTTTGGACCTGATCTGGGTTGGTTTGCGGGTGGGTAAGGGACTTGACATACTGTCTCAACTATACTTTTTTCACCATGGCCTCTGCTATATGTCATTTATTGTGAAATTCAAATAAAAAGAGTTGAAAAAAATAAAAAAATAAAAAATAATAATAATTAATGAATTCATCACATTAATGCAATAATTTGAAAGTCTTGCTCATTAATTTGTAAAAATGCCCACAATGGCCTAATACACCAAGAGATATGAAAGGGATGGATACCAGGGTTTTGCCTACCATTATAAGGCTTGGCACCTAAGCCGTTTTTTTGGCACAACCTAAGCCGAATGAATTTAAAATCAATGTGAGCATCAGAACTAAATAAATGACTTTTCTCAGATTTAATGATTGTAGTTCCCAGTGGACTCTTTTAGCAAGTTTAGTCTGTAAGCTTTTTGAGTGTTATTATCTGCTCTAGCTTCTAATGTTTTAGACACACATTCAGTATAGTTGTAATAATAATGGTCTAAAATGATTAGAAAAATGTTTTTTGATGGAGGACCCCTAAAGCCCCCACTAAATACATGCACCTAAGTCTTCCACAAACCATCCAGGGAAAACACTGGATACCATGGTATGGATGATATGGCAGACTCTCTGATAGAAGACACATTTATATTGTATCACAGTATATAAAATCATATCACACAACCCTAGCTAACACCATTTTTCCCCCCCATGTTATCATACATAATTGATATTTATGAAATAACTGATGAAATGAAATATAATAAAGGGACTGTTGTCATCATCAACAACTATAGCCTGGCAGGCTAAAATGTACTTTTATATTACAGGAGATAAGGATGAGGTTATGTTCTGTATTATCGTAAAAAATAAAATAATAATAATATCTGTTTTTAAGCAAACAATTGATTTCAGGTAAGTGATACTAGTAAAGCAAAGTGTTTTCTTTGAAAGAATACTGTAATTTTGCATTGCCTTTTGTATAGAAGGTATGGTCTGTCACACATTATGTCAGTTTATTTAGTCTGATTTGTAACTCGGTAAACACCGAGGCCATAATACAGAACCTCTGTGTAAGCAGCAGGAAGACCCAACTGTGCTCCTTCCAAAAACCATCTGCATATCATAGACCTCACATCTCTAGTTCCCTGCAACTCAGACAGCATCACATGGAGCTTGGACCAACTAATGCACCAGTTCACTGTTGATTAGAAGATGTTTTTCAACAATCCATTCCAACTAAAATCCAATCTCCAGGAAACACGACAGTGCAGTTGCTTACATAAACGATGGCAGATATTGTCTGAAGTCTAAAAATCGGATCCTCTCTGCAGCCTCAGTACCCTCACTGTACAGCAGATGTCACTGAAAAAATAAATTGCTCTTATGTAACGTTATTATCCCGCCACATAAACGGCACTAACACGCTCTGCTGAACTCATACATTTCAGTGATCCCTGTCTGGAAGTCACAGCTTGTGGATGATCCAGCAGCATCCATCTCCGCTGAGGTTAGGATTTTGCCAGCCATGTTTAGGTGGATCAAAACACAGACACTGCATTCAGTGTCCCATGTGTCCACGCAGAAAAGGCTTCTCTGAGCTTATTTACAGGCTTCCGAAGCGGTTGTCTCCTACTAATGTTTTCACATTGTGGCAAAGTAGTAATGATAGCTTTGTGGATGTTCGCTTATCGCTGTGTGCTAATGACTGGAACGGAACAAAAAAAAAAACAATCTAAGATACAGATAATAAGATACTGGATTTAGCGCTGTGACGCCATCTGCACAGGTTGCTGATGGAGGCTACTTTGTAATTTGCCAAAACGTGTCGTAATGACAAATGACGGTTCAGCCGATTTGCATAAAATCACTCCGGTTTAAGCTCATACACCAGATCAGATCAGAAAAACAAAACAAAACAAAAAAAAATCAACCCAACTATTAACAGGCATTTTGTTTTAATTTCCTATGAATACATCAGAAGACTGTATCAAAAGTTACATTGCACCACTTTAACGTCATAGAATGGAAGCTAAATGCCCGAGCATCACAAGCAGAGATGCTGTTGACCTGATGTAATGTAGGCCAGTGGCTTTGAAGACTGACAGGGGCGGGGTAGCTTTTCTTACGTCTCAAACAATGACTATCTGCAACATTTGTTGATTAATTAATCTCAAGGAAGGAGAATTACTGTCACCATTTGGTGCCCCACTTCAGTGTGCTGTGTCGAACAGAACGATGAGAACATACGCCTTTGTTTTCAGGGTTGGCAAAGTAGAAAGGTTTAAAATCTCTAATCTGGTTGGGGCAGCCATCTGGAAGTCCCCCCCCCCCCACCCCACCCCTCCACACACACACACACACACACACACACACACACAAAATCGCAATTTTATCGAAATCGCATTATGGACTAGTGCAATATCAAAATCGCAGGCGGGGGCGCAATATTTGTTAAAGGCAAAATATGTGTCTAACCATTCTGAATGAAGTTTTGTGGGCCAGCAGAGACGTCCCAGCCTACAAATCCTATCCTACAGACTAAAGGAAAACTACGTGACTATAGTACATTTGTATTTGTGTTTCAATGAAAATGATGATCCAAAAAATGAGTCATTCCCTCCAATATCGTGAATCATATTGCAATCGCAACATCAGTCAAAATAATTTGACATTTTCCTCATATTGTGCAGCGCAGCACAAACACACACACACACACACACACGCACACGCACACACCAATAGCCTCTACCTTACACTAACGGTTGCTAGGGCCCAAACAACTCAGTGATGTTAGTAATATGACTGAATAATGTTTTTTGCAGAGCACAGAGGTACCAAGCTGCATCTGGTGTGGTAGGTGGATGTACTGAAGCGCAGCAGAGTTTCTTTTTTTTATTTTTTATTATTATATTTTTTATTATTTTATTTTGCATAAACAGCGTAAAGATATTTCAAACATACATCTCATTATTCCTATTCCAGATCCTTCACACTAGGACACAGCAGACAAGAAATGCCATAAACATAAACACACATATTCAAATAAAACAAACTAAATAAAGACACAAAACTACAAAACGTACAAATCAAACAACATAATGAATGCACTCAGATAATAACACTTTTGTCATAATCCCTGACATTAATGTAAAAATTTATAAAATCAAATTCTCTATGAGACTGCCATATCTTCAAAAAGTCTGAGGTTCTGTCTTTACTGTTATAATAAATTCTGTCCAAAACAAAGTAGCTTGAGAGTTCATTCCACCAGTGGACTATTGCTGGGGGTTTGGAAGCCTTCCATTTTAAAGCTCTGCATTTCCTAGCTGCCATCAAAGCAAGATCTATGTACATACTTTCATATTTATTTCACTTGTCAGACATATTGTAGGGGTGGGGGAAAAAAATCGATACAGCATAGTATCGCAATATTTTCTGTGGCAATACTGTATCGATACACAGACGCTAAGTATCGATCTTTTATTATATATGTGTTGGTCAGTTTGTCTGCTTGACAATCCCATTTTGCAGCAATGAAATTGAAGTGAGATGAACAGACAGAGAAAATGTATCTTTTTAGATAAAACAGATGTTGACAAAGTTTTCTTTTGGGGACATCATTTGAAATTGGGAAAAATTTGAAGTTGGAAAAAAGGTAATAAATTGCAATGTATCGCAGAATATTGCAATATGTTTAAAATCGTATCGTGACATAAGTATTGTGATGATATCGCATCGTGAGGCCCCTGCTGATTCCCACCCCTAACATATTGGTTCCCAAAAGACATAAACGAGGTGAAAGGGGAACAGATACGTTTAAACACTGAGATATCAACTTGGTAACAAATTTCCAAAATAACGAAAGTTGTTCACATGACCAAAGTAGAGAAAAAAGAGAGTTTCTTAAGGAGCAACAGATGAAAATGCCTCATCATCACAGACAGAAGACCTCTAGAAAGACATCATTTGGGTGGGGGGAAATCTACTTCAGTGGATCACCCCAACAAAGTCTATACTGTACATGGGGAGCTGTGTGCTTTATTACCCAGCCATAACATATAATAATAGTCAATATATATATTTCCCTCCAATATTGCATAGATTTGATCAAATCCCTCTCAAGTGTTCCTGGACACTGCAGCCCTGGTGCTTACGCTGAAGCTCCAGTCAGAGCCAGGAAAAACCCTGAGTGTCGGTGTTTGCATAGACTCAATTATCCAGCATTACTCATCAAGACTGCAGACAGAAGCAGTGCACTGTCAGCATTCAAGGTTCTCACTGTGTCCCTGATGTAAAATTCCATTACTTTTCCTCGACTCTGTAACTAGGTCGAAGGGCCTCAACAACCAAACAACTCTGCAGAGCAGACGGCAAGGCAAGGTAATGTCACTCCCATCTGAGTGCAAACAACATGGAAAACTGAAGAAATGGTGCTGTTGTGCAATCGACCGCGCAGAAAGATTGAGAAAGAATTCACAAAGAGTTCATTTCATTCAAGTTTTCTTTACAGGCTGCCAAAGAGTGAGGAGAAGACAGGCTTGAAGAACTTCACCAGGTTTTCTGAGCTAGGTTCCAGTATAAGTGTTTAATGTTGACTTCGGGTCACATTGACCCGTTTTAAATTTTTGTTTTATATCAGAAAATAAGGGACGTAGAAATAAGCGCTAAAAATGTGTAGAAGAAAAATTTAAAAATTTAAAACGTTGGAATAAGCAAAAACAAACTGTGAAAAAAAGGCGTCAAAAAAAAAAAAAAAGTGTTTTTTTTCAAGGTTGAAGGGAAGACAACACAAGGGTTAATAATCCTGCTTTAAAATAGGACCTCTTTATGCGTTTACACTTGTTTAATTTAACGTATGTAACGAATGCTGGATCAAATATTTGGTTCAAGTTTCTTGACCAGGCACCATGACAGAATTACTGACTGGGCAAAGTGGGCAACTGCCCTGGGGCCCCAAAACTCCAGTGGCTTCAAAAGCTCCAGGCTTACTGTCTGTCAACTGGTTTGTGCTGATTTCATTGAACATTTGTTTAGAAGTATGCAGCACTACAGCACAATTAACTGATATGATAAGGCGGGTAAGGCCTCTATTATATAAGGCATAATATGATAAGATGGGTCCTCAATTATTATCATGAGGCCTCTCTTGTATATAGAGGCCCTGTGTCAAAATGTATTTTTCATTATTTCAGTTTTGTGCTTAGGTGTTGAATATTCCTGAATGTAAGCCTATGTGTTTAAAACCATTGTTATACAGCAAATCTGGTGACAGGTAGTTTTCCAGAAAGGAAAAATTTAGGCCTACACAAGAAACAGAATGTGGAAGGAGCTTGGTTAATAGCCCCCCCCCCACACACACACACACACACACAGCAACCCTGGGACCCCCAGCAGGTTAATCTAGCCATGCTGAGCAAAAACATGTTTTGGATACACACTGTGCACTCTCCATAATTTTCCCAAAGTTGTCACTGACTGGAAAGGTGCATTACAAAATGATATGTTTTCTAGGGCTGCTCCCTCTTAGTCGATTAGTCGACTAATCGGTCGTTTTGGTCTTAGTCAACTTAGATTTCTTTAGTTGATTAGTCATGTTTTATGCTTTTTTCATGCTGAATTACTTATTTCCAAGAAACGTACGAACACATCTCTGGTAAACACAAGAATTAAAGTGGTGCTATTGCATGACTCTTTGCAGAGAAACTCAGATTTACAGATCTGTCGATTAAATCAACTAATCGATTAGTCGATACAATTTAATGAGTGTTAGTCGACTAAGAATTTCTTTAATCGAGCACAGCTCTAATGTTTTCCAGAACATGTAGGAAGCAAGCAACATGAAAAAGTGATGCACATGAAAAGTTTGGAAAAAAATGTTTTTTTTTGTCAAAAACATAGGGGTGTGTTATCGCCCCGAACGGTTTGATACATGATGTTTTGTTCCGTACGGTTATATAAACGTTTTGCTACGGGTTGTCTGTGTCTATGGTTTGTTGGCACTGGGCGCCCTGAACGCGCTAAATGCACTGAACGCCCCCTGAAGGTTTATGGTCGCTGGGTTGTTCCCTGCGTCAGGTGCGCAAGCCAGAAAATGACCCGTTTTCTGTTTCAACACGGTCAGCTAGGAAGAATGGCCGAGCAGGTTCGCATCCGTATGACTCTTCATGCACAGACCAGAAGGGAGACAAATGGCCTTAAATATGTGGTCAGAGAGAGCCACCGCATTGGGAAAAGAAGAAACATTTAGCAGGAGAATGTGGAAAAACATGAGATCGTTTTGTCAAAGCTAGAAACTGGCCTCATGGAAAGAGTGTTCGTAACATCGAGGGGCAGACAGTAATTACGACTTTGAGATAAACAACAGTCAAGTAAATAATTAGAGTACAGAAATGCTATGTTTTGGGTACATCTTTGTTTACAATGTGTTTCCTACTGTTGCCAGGCAGCCTGCTTTCCGTTAACTTCCGCTATCTTCTTCTTCTCTCCTACTTCTTGCTTACTGATTTGTTTTTGTTTTTACGCCCCCCCCCCCCGGGGTTTTCGGAGAAATGCGATGAGCATAAACCTTTCTGTGCATGCACGCCATTCAGGAGGCCCGTACGATGGGTGTCAAGCGTAAGTATAAACACAGCTTGAAGCAGATGCCCCGTGGCCGGAGCTGATCCCAAGCCACTCTAAAAGGGTCCGTTCCGACCAAACGTGGCAACGCTCTGAAACCCATTGCGCCCTATTTTAACAATCTAAGCGTACGGCGTGAAGCGCCTGGCGCAAGTGCGTTTAGAGCGTGTACAAATCTACTTTTGCTTTTAATGGCGGAAAAAAGGGTCAGAAAAAATGGGTGCACAGATGGCCGCAGGTGCAAAACGTGTAAACGACGTAGGCGCTGGACGGGAAATTGACAACTGTGTTGGTCTAGGTCCCATGGCATGAAAATGTCACTTTATGAGGTTTTTTAACATTAATATGAGTTCCCCCAGCCTGCCTATGGTCCCCCAGTGGCTAGAAATGGCGATAGCTGTAAACCGATCCCTGGGTATCCTGCTCTGCCTTTGAGAAAATGAAAGCTCAGATGGGCCGATCTGGAATCTTCTCCTTATGACGTCATAAGGGGAAAGGTTACCTCCTCTTTCTCTGCTTTGCCCGCCCAGAGAATTTGGCCTGCCCATGAGAAAGAGACATCATGGCTTTCAAACGAGCAAAGTGGCAGCAGTTGGTCAAGGCCACCCCCCCCCCCCCTCTCTCCTCCTCAATAGCATTTAAAGCTACAGACACATAAATGGCACGTCCTAAGTAAAGCTCATTTTGGGAAAGAGACTTCAGATACAGTATTAGGGGACCACTAAGGTCTATATAAAAGCATCCAAAAAGCAACATGTCATGGGACCTTTAAACTAGCAAAGACACTTGCGTCGGGCTTTGCGCTGCGTCGGGTGCAAGATAGGGCCCATTATTTCAATGGCTTGCGCCGCACCACAATGTTTTTTTAGCTGCGTAAAGCGAACTGTAGATGTGGCTTAACCCATCGGAAAGTGCAGGTCAAACCGCATTTGGTCTAAAAGGCTCTTAAAGGACTTACGTATTTCTGTAGCGATACGTATATTTTGTAGGCTACATAAAGGTTTACGCCTAGAAAGTAATTAGTTTTTCCCGTTTTCCCATTAATATATTTCTCGGGAAACAGGAAATAGTTTGGATATGTGTTCCCAGGAAACCCTAGCGTACACAAAGTAAGTTATCTATACAAGAAATAATTTTGGTATTGAAACTTAGATATCATATTGGGACCAATAGGCCTTTTGAAACATTTAAAACTATATCCAGCCCTTGGCCACAACCAAATACAAAAAAATAACTGTCACATCAAGACTAAGAAGTAGGATGTACACAGGGTTATATAAAAACTGAAGACAAAAAAGTCAAAAAAGCACATAATATGTCAGACACCCCTTTAAATTGTAAAAATCCATTCCTTACACAAGAGAATCAATTGTCACAGTTCACCAGTTGGTAAGTGCAGATTGCACGTGCCAGGGGCTGCACACGAGCAGTTGACACAAACACCAACTACACCTGCGTGCAAGCGTGCGTGCGTGCGTGCGTGCGCGCTGGTGGTGGTGCAATGCAATGCCAGACCCCCACCGAGACAGCAGCACAACCATGGATGTATTAAAGTACGGAATGTCTGTGTGTTTCTGAGCTGGAAGCTAGCTCTGTAACGCCACACCAAAAACTCAAACAGCGGTTTATAACACAATGCCACACACAAAACACTTAGGCTACATTACCTCTTCAGCTAAACAGACAAACGCTGAAATAAAATGAATTTGTCTATGCTGGTGCCTTTATGACAGCATGCCTAACAATAGCCCTCTTTTCGACATGACTGGAAATGAAGAAGAAAAAACGGCTCCTGCGTATCGTCAACGGCTTCAGTCGCGTTTCAGTCATTTTAGATATGACAGGCAGCCAGGTTAGCATCACAACTAAGCTATTACGCCGTCCTTACCTGGATATCCAGCTCCAGAAAACAAAGGATGCTGCTGCGGTTTCTCTACATTAGGTTGATGCGTCTATTCGGCCTGACAGCATCCTGTTCCTAGCCAGCAGCAGCAGCAGCAGCCAGGTCAGACTGCACGGCAATAAAACTGGCGCTTCCGGTCACAACTTTCACAATAATGGCCGATTTCTGACTAAAATGTACTTAAATCTTGATTATGATAACTTCGGGGGAAACTTGTAAAGATGTTGCTAACATAACAGACCAAAAGCATGCTTTGTTCTTTATCTCTATGTACAACAAAAAGGGAAAGGATATGTTCATTTCGAACCAGATATAATTAAGAAACAAACAGTGTTCATAGTTGTTTGTTGTTTCAATGCAAGAACCCAGAAAAATGTGTAGGCACTTCTAATGAATACATTGTAAGAGTAGAGTCAAAATATGCTGTAATTATAAATCTGCTATGCATATAAATTAAATAGTAACCTTCAAACAGGTTCCAAAATGTATGCAAAGTAAAATAATAATATTTACATATTACAATTTTTGTCTTCAAGTGAAAATAAGGGAGCCAACGATCACGAATTTAGGGTATAGAGTGAATGGAAATATGGGCACGTCTGATACACAGTAGTAGTCGTTTAGTAGCAGACTGTTTTACAGTATATGGTTGCCTACCAAAAAGCTCATGCTTTTGTTTTGAAGGTGAAAATCACATATTTTCCGGTTATAATTCCACTAATGCTGGCTACCTTGACACAGCTGCCAGCAGCTCAGTCTCTGCAATGAGACAGATAGATGCAGCTGACCGGGAGGACAAACTCGGCCTGACTGCTCTGTACTGCATTTTACATCGACTGTAAGCATTTACGCTCTGATGTCTAGATTTTCAATGCAATTTCCTTTTGTATATCCCTTTTACCCTTTGTATTTTTTATTAACTTTTAGTACATCTAATTGTTAGTGGGTCAGTTCTCCCCTTTGAACATGAATGGAGCGGTCCAGCCATTAAAGGGCCAGTGCGTGTCTTGTCTTTGACAGCTCGTCAGACCACATTGACAGCTTCAAACGTATCATAGCATATTCTGTTTACTGGCTGTGAAGACACCAAATAAACAAAGCCTTTATGTTATTTTTTTTTTCTTTTCACATTTTTAATCAAGAGCATACCTTTTGGCTGTGTTTGTATTTTCATGTCATGTTTTGGGCGTGATGAGAACCAAGAGAGAAATGTGTTATTCAAATTATATTAAATATTGTCAAAGGGTATTTACTTTTCCTCTGGGGTTGTTTTTCATGGTTTACACGAGGCCCTAATGCTCCAATTAAAGTGTTCTCCAGGTGTAGTATTGCACGCAAAATTGGTGGACTTACACAAGACAAGATATCCCAATTTTTTGTCCCCAATATAGGTCAAGCTAGGAAAAACAAGCTCCATCCAATTCACCAGTGCATGACGCAGCTCATTAGCCCTCCCTGTGTGGTAAACGCCAGCATCTTTGAAAACTCCACCATCAGTTTGTAATGCAGACCTTCTAGAAATTTCAGTTGTGTGGAGGTACAACTGATGGTGCACCAGCCATGAGAGGTAAGCAGAATGGAACGGCATCCCAGGTGAGCAGTAAAGATAGGCAGTCTGGAGGAGAGGCAGTGAAACTGCATTTTATTATATATTAGAGCCACCCAGCTGGGTGATTTGATATGTAATGTGGTGAAAAATAGGAATCTCATCTGATCAAGAGCGCTTAAACACAGCGAGTTTGTACTTTCCTGTCGGCAACTGATGCACGAAACAAGGACACAAGCTACCACTCAGATGTGTGCTGGCTCAGTTGTGGGACAGTTCTGGAGCGGTTTTATTCTCTGAGATCTGAAACTGACCATTTTTAAAAAAAGAAAAAGGTCACAGCCTTGTTGAAGTGAGCAAAACCCAATCGATATATGGCAAGGTTCCGTTTGGTTCTTTCAACTGCACAACAATGCTCAACTTTTCCCTGTACCTGCAAGAATGAATTTGGCTTAAATATAGGCCTAATTTGTTGTAGGCCATAGCTCCATGTTTTCTCCAAGAAAAAAGCACCCACAAAAACTCTCCCCTAAAAATCTTAAACACCTAAACTGGTCAGGGTGGTTTCCACAGACGGAGAGGAGGAAACACGTTGAGAGTCCGTAAGTGTGTGCCCGCTTCACTGAAAGACAGTGCTGTTTCCCTGCCATGACACACACACATACACACACACCCATACACACCCTTACAAAGCTTCTGAGGCGCTATGTTGTCATGTGGGCAAACCCCCACACTGTTACCTAGCAACGGTGAAAAACCAGGCTACAGAGACAGCGTCCTTGTCATCACAGACTCTCACACAAAATCAATGTGGATGGTTGTTTTGGAAACAAAGTGTAAAAGCCTGTGAGGCCGAGGTGGATGTATCTCCAGACAGACACTGCTGCTACTACAGGCCAGGCCACATCAGGACAAGGGGCCAGGAGATTATTTATTCATCTTAAAACTTTGCCATATCGCATGCACGGACACAGGATCTTGCTCTGATATAATCCTACAGGCTTCCCACATGACGTGCAAGAGACAAAAGACAGGGCCAGCCCAGGCCTTTTTCGGCCCAGAGCAGAATTTGATCCTTTCGTTTCCCATCTCCTGTCCTCACTGCCGACTACTGTGTATATCATCTGTGTAAAAACCAAAACACTGTACCAGCTAATCATTCTCATGCTTGGTTTATTATTCTTATTCCTATTATTGTGAATTATACTGAAAACACTGCATGGCATTAGGAATGTAGTGCACCAATAAGTAGTCTATTTTAACACAACAACTAAGAGCAGTGGTTCCCAAAAGTATCATATCAAGGACCCCTAAACTGACACAAATTAGACCAGGGACCCATTTGTCCCAGGGTCCCCAATCTGATAGTTTTGTCTTTTAGATGTTTTATTACAGAGAGTGAATGAAACCCATGCCCAAAATTGTCATACATTCTGTCCATGTGTTACTTATGGATGGAGTTATAGTGAAAATAAGTTATTCCCCTTTTTGCTGGGGACCCCACTTTGGGAACCACTGAGCATAATCATAGAGTATAAACCAAAAGACATTTACCACTCTAATAAGGTGCAGTTTATAAAGAGATAGCAGTTTGACAAAATAATTGTAATACAAGCCCTCATACTCACACTCATGTAACACATGTTATAATGCTCGCCTAGCTACTAGCGTAGCACGCCCTCATACTCTGCTTCTGACTGGCTAGTAGTCCTTACCTAGGTACTGTCAGGGCACACCCTCATACTCTGCTTCTGACTGGCTAGTAGTCCTTACCTAGGTACTGCGCATGTGCGACTCCCAACAAAGATGTTACAGAAGTGTGATGTCTCACTCTGTAGCTAAAACAGAGAGCTCAACACACAGGGTGAAAAGAGGAGCTGCAGCAATGTGGGTACAACAAAAATATGGTGTTTTCTGAACATTAAACCATGTAAACCTATTGTGATATAACCTCTAAATACAATTATGAACCTGAAAATGAGCATAATGTGAGAATTTTAACATAACTCTGTGTCTTTAGCTGCATGCTACCAGCCGGTAAGCTACGCTGTGTCTGTTTTTTTTTTTTTTCTTCAGACGTGCACAAGTAGACGGGGGTGGAAAGAGAAAAAATTACTGAGGGAATCGCCGATCCTGCTTTTGATTTCGACAGTCGATTTGAAATCTAAATCGTGACGCCCCTATAGTGGCTGGTAAGCAAAGGCTTAGGCATAATTGACAATCTGGCTTGGAATGAGTGGAAATGGGCTGGTGAGGGGAAGTTGAAACAGGTGAGCAGTTGGAAGTGAGAGACGAGGCAGGTGACTTGGGACAGGTAGGAGAGTCTGAGGACATCTGGTGGATGGATGGAAAATGGCAACGCAGGGGCCTGGGGAAGTGGCAGGACACAGAGATTTTGACACAGACAGCTGATGTTGTCTGTTTCTGGTGTTCATTCAGCTTCTTGTCCAGAGTCCTTGCTGTTTCATTGACATACTGTTCCCCCTAGCTGTCACATGTGATGTCATGATGATGTCATACACCACTCCCGTCCTCCTCTCTCAGCAGGGGTCCTGTCTTTAGGGTGCAAAGTACCAGCAGAGATCTTAAGGTGTTAAGATAAGGTTTGTGGCATAGGTCCCAAGTGCTGACTGCTTGTGACTTGAAGACTTGTACAGGAGTCCCACTGGGATGATCCTGGTGGTCTCTGCCGAGTTTGCAGTGTCAGTCCTGATCTTAAGTCAGGGTTGGATTCTTATCATCAACTCCCTGAACCTGCTGCCCCTCCCTTTCTATCCTCGTCCTCATTGATAAGAGGCTGTGTTCTGTTTAAGGACCACTCAACTTAACCATTAACCACCTCAAGTTGTAACTTTGGCTTTAGTAATGTTAATAATAAAAAATGCACTGATGTTTTTATATTAGTAATAAGCAATAAGAACAACTATTTGGTTGCCTGGTGGTGACGGATCCCTCTGGCTGTTTAAGGCTCTCCTCTAATAAGATACCTGCCCTGTCTTTTTAGCTACGTACTGTAGCATCAGGACTGTCAAAAAAGGCCATAATAACACTTGCTTGCCAAGGACCAAAATCTGTAAATCTGCAGATCTCAAACTCAGCTCTAAATTCAAGAAAACAAAAGCAACAGCAGGACTTCTTATAGATTTAAAAGAGTATAGGTTAATTCATATCAAATTACTTGCTTGTATGTATTCAGGGAGCTCAGTTTGTGCTGATGGAATCACACGGATGACTGAAGCTGGTCCTCGGCCAATGAATCTAGGGAACAGGAACAGTAATCAATTCCATTACATATATGATTGGTGTTGGTAATGGGTCATTGGCTGTTCAATAATTTCTGCTTTATTACATCCTGACAGCTCTCTGACAAGCACAATAACAATCTCTACTGGCAAAATACTGACAACTTCATGTTTAACTCCATGGTGTTGCCCACATACAGTATCAACATCACACAAAACAGCAGAAGTGTTGTAAAATCAGTTATTTAAGAAAGGCATAACACCATTCTATATAGAAGGATAAAGGCCTGAAAATGTATTCAAAATGAATAAGCCAGCATCTCCATTATGGGTACATATTTACATTATAACTCCTGCTTTAAGGCTGCTTTTGTAGTTTTTGGACACTTTGGGGCAGTGCAACAAGCTTAAAACACACTACTGGACAGATATGTATGTATATGTATGAGATATGGTGCCCATTTGGGCTATAGGTTTTTGAAAGAACTGCAAAACTAAATAATGGACTTAGCTTGAAACGTTGACATTTACGTATGGTACCAATGTTGTGTGTTTGTTTGATTTTTACCTGATGATGGTCTGAGGTTCAGACTGAAATATCTTAAAAAATATTGGATAGGTTGCCACAAAATGTTTCAGACCTCTGTGGTCATGGTGAATTAAATTTTAAATTTCAGTTCTGTAGGTCAGAACAATGTTTGACTGTACAGCATGACCACCAGTGTGTCAGTGATGGTTTTAATTTGAAATAAAAAGCAAGACCCATATTTTAGCATTTTACATTATTTAGCATTATTTGGTTATAATATGGAATAATATAATATTATCCAGAGTTTTTTAATATTACAGGAAATTTGATTTGAGTGGAACAAGATTAATCAAAATAGGTCAAGGCTGTTTCACAGTATGGACTGGTATGATTTTGAATGTGTACTTACCTGTGTGTGTATGTTTTGTGTTTGAGTCTGTGTGTGTGTGTGTGTGTGTGTTTCTTAGAGAGACAAACACAGAGAGACAGAGATGGCTCATACATCTCGACTGCTCCTCCATAAATGTTTCTTGTTGCCGGGGGATATAGCTCAAGATTAATGTGGTGGCCGGGTTTTATGGTAGCCATGGAAACCAAGGGCTACTGGCACACTTACCCGATTGAAGAAGGCACACAGGTTTACTGTGTATGTGTGTGTTTGAGAAAAAGAGAGACAGAGAGGCTGTAAGCCTGACTGAAGCTCAAATGTAACAACTCATTAAGTAGCATTGACCTGTGAGTGTTAATGACTTAGAAGCATTTCTAGAAAATGCTTGTTATTTTATTACCCAAACCACACACTCCACTGATATGTATAGTTAGATCAGTGAAATGATCACCATAAACATGAGTCTGATAGAAATAGTAGTACTATGAGCACGTGTGTAGGCCTCTTATGGGCTTTGCTATTGGTTAACCCCATCGAAGTTCTACCTTGGCACCCTGACACAGATCCTTGCACTCGCCACCCAATCAGGTGGTAGCAAACACACGCTATAAAAAAACAGCACACCCGCCTTTTATCTCCTTTTTGAACTCAGCAACGGGAATTGAACAGGGGCCAGCCGGGCCTGTAGTTAGAGGGCTACACATATGCCAGTGTTCCCCTTAATGCAGTCAACAGCTGCTGCTAAATGATAAAAAATCTCCCCGACCGAGCAAAGAGAGAAAGAGCAAACCAAAACAGTTTACTAAAATAGGCTACATAGATCCTCACTGCAATAACACCTTTCACATTACACAAAGTTATTTGATCATTTGTTTATATACAGTAAAAAGACTGATTAGTGCACCTGGAAACATTTTTAATTCGCATTCAATACTCAATGCAAGTTCAAGGTACTTTCGGGGGTCAGCAGCAGTTTTGTTTGATTGGTTGAGCAGATGTGCTGTCACATCAAAACTAGAACGACTACAACAAACATATAACATATAACATATAACATAGTCTATATACACAACGTTCCACTCTGCAGGTGCCACCAGAAATTCCGCCGAATGTCCCTCATTTCGGCCAGATGGCCGTTACCTTGGGCTTTCTTTGTGTTGGCGTTCTAAACTCTGGTGGATTTCTGAGGACTATGGTTAACTGCTCCTCAGATCTCTGCAGGGTAAATCCAGACAGCTAGCTAGACTATCTGTCCAAGCTGAGTTTTCTGTTGCACGACTAAAACTACTTTTGAACGTACACGTTCCACCAAAACAAGTTCCTTCCCGAGGCTATTTTGCAGAGGCGCCATTGCTCCGTACTGCACCTAGTGCCGCCCAAGATGATTTGATTGGTTTGAAGAAATGCCAATAAACCAGAGCACGTTTTTCTCCCATCCCGGAATGCTATGTGGACTAGCCAGACCCTCCTCCGCAGGACTGTGGAGGAAGGTCTGGCAAAGTGAGACTATAACAAACACAACCACCAGCAGGACAACCAACACAAAAAGGAACAGTGGTGAATGCTTGTTTGACAACCCGGGAGAAAGTGAGAAACCAAAAGGTGGACCAGATGTTTACAGAGATACAACTAAAGATTCTCTATAACTAAAGATTATATTACATTACACGCAGCGCCAATAGGATGAAATGGTACGCACTTCCTGTCTCCTAAATGGGCGTGGCCTCATTTAAAAGTGTAGTGAACGTCGTGTGGATGGATGAAAAGTTATATTTGCATAATTTATTAATACTTTTTTTTTGCTATATTAAATATTTATACAGCTGTGATGAGAAGTATTTAGTTAGGGTTTAGTTAGTTTTGTTAGGGCGTTCGCGAACGTTAGCTTATCTGTGTTGCCAGATCTCGAGAGAGTTTGTTCCTTAGACAGAAACAAGTTTTGAACAAAGTTAATTTTCTCCTGATTTGTCCGTCTGAAAAAGGCCATTATAGTGTCAGAATGTTGTGGAAATATGTGGCTTGTAAAAAATGGGCCCAATATTTACTTTGCTGACTATGGGGCGAAAGAACCGGTCATAATCTGTGTTCACGTTCACTTCTCCCGTTGGAATCAACACACTCAAGACCTGCCGCCAGTCTCCTAAAGAGGCTTGGCTGTTGCGAAACCCAACGTGACACAGATACAGGAAATGACTGTGAGTTGGGGCATCTCGGTTCTAAACTGTTTCTGACACAACACACAGTCATACAGTGCAGGGGAAGTTAAAACAATGAAACAAGATCATAGAAAAATAAAGCATCACAATGTGTTCATTGGAGCAAACCAAAACATACCAAGTGGTTTGGGACGCGGGGCATTGTCTTAGGCAACTGAGAAACTTGAGTGTATCCGATAATGTGACTGTATGATTCACATAATAATTCAACGAGCAGCCACGAGAGTGTAGCAAACACAGAGAAACAGTCTCACATGCTCAGTAGATCAGAACTAAAAACATGAGATGGCAGATTCTGCCCATCTTTTTTCAAAAAAGTGGACCTATTTGCAGTTTTTCCCTCATTTTGTATTCATTTATCAAGTTCAAATTACAAATTTTGGTGACGTTTTATGCACTAATTTGTCTTAACGAGGACACTTTTTGATGCACCAGAAATATTTACTACAAAGTTGTCAAATTGCTAAGCTAGATCATGTAGTCCCCTTTTTCAGTCCAAACACACACACACGCACACGCACACGCACACACACACGCACACGCACACGCACACGCACACGCACGCACACACACACACACACACACACACACACACACACACACACACACACACACACAGTTCACAAGTTTGAAGACGACACTAACAAACTTGTTTATTACAAAAAACAAAAAAAAAATAGTAAAAAAAAAATAGTAAAAAAGACCTTGTCCACCCCTGTCTACGGGCCTGTTGAGCCAGTTTTTTTTTACTAACAAATGCAGATGGAAATGAGCCTCATTCTGTTTTTCTAAATGGTAGTACGACGAGTTGACTCTTCCAGTCTTTAATCTGTGCTTAATGATTTGTATGCTCTTTATTAAACCACTCATAAATATTGGTCTCAGAAGTTTGATGAATACTGTATGGGCCCCGAGCTTCAACAGTAATGAGAAAGTAGCTCCAACTGAAACTTTGGTGTTTTAAGATGGTAATGTGCACACCACCATATCACGTCACAGTGCGATCTGCACAAATATTCAGTGGCTTTAAACAGCGAGAAGTGTTTTTTATGTAAGTGTAACATAATCTGGAGGCACCCTGCTCACACACATTTTTCAGAAATACATCATGTTATTCTTGTGTTGTGGAGCAGATGTCTGATGTTGAAGTTGGACTGGAGCGTTGTTTAGACAAGATGAGCTTTCATAACATCCTGACTGCCTTGGGAGTGAGTTACTATTGGATTTTTTTCTTGTTCCATTTTCCCCCCTCTGATATGCAGAGAATCATCAGAAAAAGAAGACCAAGGCCAACATCTAATGTATGCTCCACTGAATGTCTTCATTCAAGAGTAAGTAGCTCTTCATACTATTCATCCTGTACATACACTTATTCTTACTACTCTTATAATGTTGCTATTTCTGCACTACAATGGTACTGCTACCACACTGCACATAGCTGTACATACTGTACATACTGTATGTGTCTATATGGTTCATATTGAATATCCATATTTATTCTGTTTTTTTTTTTTATTGGTTTTCAGAACACATAAGTTTTACAGATCTGTGCAATGCAAATAACCAATTTTTTTTAAAGGTGGAAAAAACAAGAGACAAAAAATTATAGTGAAAAAACTGAGAAAATAAATCACAAAATAGATGAATATACACATAGACACATATACATACATGTGCATTCATTAATAAATACATTATAATCAATAATAATAAAAAAAAAAAAAAAATAATAATAATAATAATAAATAAATAAAATAAAAAATAATAATAATAATATTAGTTGCTTACCAGTTCAATATGAAAGGATTAATTGAGGCGAATAAAATAAATAAATATCTGAATACAGTTATGATGACAATGACTAGGGACTAATAGTCGCATGGGGAGATTTAAAGCTTAGATTCAGCATAGGTTATGAAAGGACGCCATATTTTCTCAAATTTAAAGGCAGAGCCTCGCAGTATTAATCTCAATTTCTCCAGTTTCAAGTGCTGCATTACATCTCTTAGCCAGACAATATAACAGGGAGGCTGTGGGTTTTTCCAGTTAAGGAGAACCAATCTTCGTGCTAATAACATTATAAAGGCTGCCACCGTACCGTTAGCTCCCCTAAGAGGACTTCCATCACCAAAGACACCAAATATACTAATCAAAGGATCTGGGTCTATCGTCTTTCCGACAACATCAGATAAAGTCTGGAAAATAGACCTCCAATAATTGTGTATTTTAGGACAAAGCCAGAACATATGTGCCAACGTGGCAGGAAACTGTTTACATCGATCACAAGTAACATCTACATTAGGATATATTTTGGCAAGTTTTGCTTTTGAATAATGAAGGCGATGTAGAACCTTGAACTGTACAAGCCCATGTCCAATGCATATTGACGCTGTATGTACTTTCTTCAAAGCATTTTCCCACTGAACCTCTGGTATTACCAGACCTAAGTCATTCTCCCATGCAGATTTAAGAAGGACTAGAGAGGTTTTCTGCAATCCTGACATATGATTATACACAAAGGATATTGCTGCTTTGGCTGAAGGATCAAAAGTGAACAGAGATTCCATAGGGGTAACGTTAGGTAGTGTGGGAAAGCATGATGAATTGGATTTTTAATTTTTCTTATAATATATTCTGCTAATACACTGCATATATCTATATTATTCTTAATACTATTATAATATTACTGCTACTACATTGCACATATCTGTACATGTTGTTCATACATTGTTCATATTACATAGCCATATTTATTCTGCTCTTATAAGGTAACCGCTAATACACTGCACACATTTATATTTAATTTATATTACTCTAAACCACCTTCTGTAAACCAACTGTACACTACTGTCTACACTGCACTATATTTCTTGTCTTTTTTGCACTTCTGGTTAGACGCAAACTACATTTCATTGTCTTTGTACTTGTACTCTGCACAATGACAATAAAGTTGAATCTAATCTAATCTAATCAAAGTGTTGACACGTTTACAATTTCAAACAGTGAAACCATTATAAATATTGTAAAGTGAGATTGATTTGGAGAACAGCACTTACAGATAATTATGTGAAACAAAAAAATACACTGTAAAAACTTTACATTCATCATATATATTTACATACACAGGAAGCAGATGTGCATAATGAGTTCATTTGTTAAAAATCAATTTTTCCATTGGCAGTTTGCATTTCACGATGAATTTCATTTAGAGACGGGTGTCTTTCTGGTTTCCCAACCAGCGGGTTATGATAAATCTGAGAGGCCACAAGATTTCTAATAGGAAGGAAGTATTTCTCAGGAAAATACTGCACACTTACTGTAAACCGCTTAAGGCCTCTGAAAAATCTTAAAAAGAAACAATCTGAGAAGAAATAAAAAGCTCATTTGTCAAACTGCGTAGGAATCAAGTCCAGCTAAAAAGTAATTATGGAGGCTTTATTATTATTATTATTATTATTATTATAATGTACATTATTGTTTTGGCTGGAGAACAAAATGTTAGACTTTGTCTGGGAGAAAGGGTGTACCTCCATAGCTGTAGCTATAAACTAATTGTGTATGTTTTAAAAAAAATGATGATAGAATACTGGGAAACAGTACTGCAGTTTTTAGGAACCAGTGTCAGATCCATCTTGGAATCAACAGCTAGAATCTCAGCTAAATGAGCTTTTTTCTCCTATCGATTCAGATGATAAACAATTCAGGAGCCAAATACATATACTCGCAGAAAGGACTTTAGAGGCTGAGTACTCTTCAACTCTGTGGGGAGAATTCCAAAAAGCAAGTGAAAAATAACAGCAATAAAAGCTCTGTGTCTAAGGGGCCTAGACAAGGACCCCCCCACACCCCTTTTCTGTAAAGTCATGGTTCATGAAGACCCCACAATGTTGTTATCCACACCTCTGATGGGGCCCCTTTCATCATATAACATTGGCCAATCAGCTGCAAGGCCATGCAGAACATTCTTTGCAAAACAGGGCGGGATATTTAAGGGGGTGCTAAGAGATCTGCTTGCTGAAGAATGCTCTGTAAAAAAGTATACATGCCATATCACCTACATTTTTATTTTTGTTGTGATGTATCACCTGTCTGTATGCTCCTTTAAATAGGATTTAGTGTTAGTTGAATGTATTTGTAAAGCGCTTTTCACAGACATAAGCTTTATAAGGGCATAACACAAAAATTCACAATACATAACGAGAACATGATACACAATCATATTACACAATAATACTGAAAGTGCAGACAAGGTGCATACCGGTCAACCAAACGCCTGTCTAGACAGGCATGTCTTTATCTGATTTTAAAAAAGGATCCACGGATACAGCAGAATGTAAGGGTGTAAGGGTGGAGGCAGAGCATTTCATAGTTTAGGTGTTTGGCCTTAACTGGGAGAAGTAAGGTTCCTTACACAAACATTGAACACTATTTTGAATAGTTTATAGGTGGCCACCTCTTGCAAAAATCAGGGTATGCCCTATTTATCAACATTGTTAAACCTATTATCGTCATTTTTCAGGAAAGAGAAGCTTGTGTGGGCTACAAATGCCCATTCCCATTAGATAAATGGGTATAACAACCGGTCAATAGTGGGCAGCCAATTTAGTAATTGTGCTGTTGGACCCATTGTCTCATAATCTGCCTATGATGCCACCAAACGAAGCTGTGCTCTAACAGTAGCCACAAGAATTTACATGCATTCAGTTGGTGTTGCAGAAAATCTGAGTAATTTTATTTAAAAGTTTAAAAGTTATTTTATTTGCAAGGTTGTTCTTGTTCTCACTAAACTCCTGAATATGTTTGTGTTCTGGTGATGTGATATATAGACATGCATCATCTCTTAACTCTTAAATCTCTGGACTCAGTCTATCACTCTGCCTTGAGATTCATAACCGGTCATGTCTATGGTACACATCATTGTATTTTATATGAAAGTATTGGATGGTCTTCTCTCCAAGATCTCTTTATCTATAAGGCTCTTATTGGAAAACTAGCACAGTACCTTACAGAACTTCTCTGTTACTCAGAGGGACATATCAGACTCACTCTGCCGCCTGGCTTTTGCTTCATGTTCCACGAGTCCAGTCTGAACTTGGACAAACTGCTTTTAGTTTTAATGCACCCGACTCCTGGTAGAAATTACAGCACTTTCTTAAAATCAACTCAATTGAGCCTCTTGGACAATTTAGAAATGTGGTTTTAAACCTGCAAACGTCTACTTGTAACTGCTTTACATAATTATATTTTCTCTTGCACCCTATCATCCTAATTTATTTATCGAATCATTTTTCAATTATTGTCTTTCTATATTTCTTAAGATTGTACTTTCTGTGTTGGTGTTCTGTATTTGTCTTTGCAATCTGACTCGATGACATTGAAAAGGAGGGTCGCCCCTCAATGATCTCTCGGGTCTCTGGGTCTCTGGTTCATAGGGGAGCAGCAATTCAGCACTATAACTTGGAGCTAAACCATTAAGTGCTTGAAAGGTAATCAGTGAAATCTTAAAAATCAATTCCAAAACTGACTGGCAAACAGTGGAAAGGCTCAGACAGCGCTGAGTTCTTTGGCGTCACACCCTGAATACAATTACGGGTTTAGCCCTCATGATAGGTAAATAGGTCATTGAGCTGAAGGCTGCAGAATCAGATTTAACAGTCAACGTGAGATAAATATGGCTGTTGTCAGGTACTGTAAATATCTCAAACGTCAACTTTTGAAACTTTGAAAATAGTAACAGCCTCGTTTCAGCTTGATTACATAATGACTCTTCCTCCACCCTAGCCTGACAAGCCAGACCGCTAGGGTGTGTCTAGATTTCTAGGCCACCTCCACCCATGAATCTCTCTTTATCTGGGAACACTTTTAAAGAAGCACAGCTTCACAAAGTGCTTGGTCATGTTTATCCGATGCTCTCATGAGATGGTTTCTTATTACTCTCCCTCCCTCTCTCTCCCATTTTGGACTAAAAGCAAAGGTTACAATCTAACACGCTCAAAGGGGAAAAAGAGAACAGAACAGAAGAGTTTTTTTTACCATGTTTAGAAAAACATGATCACATTTGTGGCCAAGGCTCATCTCTGGTAAAATAAGCCATGACTAGTCTCCATCCTTCAGTTTGCTGTGGGGTGTAAGGAGAAAGACCCAAATGCGGACAACCAGGCAGACAGGAACAGTTCAGGGATTTTAATAGTGAAATGATGATACAGAGGCTTACAGAAAGTACCTGAGAACCCACAGGTTAGCAGGAACAGGGCAGGAGAAGGTAGAGGCGGGCAGTTACAGGTACAGAGGAAAGTTTAGGTTCAGGTTCCAGTAAGTATAGGTCAGAGTTGAAGCAGGAAGTGGGTCAACTGATGATAATTATGTTGACTTAATCATTTTTCCATTCACTTTTGTTTTCTCTTCCAAATAAGTTTGATTAGCCTGGAGGTCTGTGTTATTGTCTGACTGCTGCTTTCTCATATAATCAAGTTTGAACAAAGGAGATTGAACTCAAATTAACTCAAACACAACCCATGTAGCCTAATCCTATTGTAGTATTGACATGGTTCCATTTATTCACGGTCAAAGAAGGTAAAGTCCGCACAACAGCTTAAAGCTTTAGTGCATACTTTTTAATATTAATGAACGTCTGTTACATTCAAGCCGTTGCCAAATGAGTTTCTACAAAGCTAATTAAGACTATCAGCTCCACACAACTCTCTCTGTATTTCTCAGTATGGCTATGTTCAGAAGATTGTGGCGTCCGGTTACTTTCCCACGCAGAAACTCGAGTGAAGATAATTATCTCTTCTGAAGAGTCCATCATGTTTTTTAAATCCTCCGTGTCCTCCTTGGCTACTAGCTGCTGCGTGGAGGAGGTGGGAGGGGGCTTTGCGTGATCACGGAAGGTTTATATCATGTGGACGCGCTGACAATGTTGTTGTCATAACTTAGAATTTCTCATGGGGGCGACAGAAACTACGCACTATAGCTTTAATGCTCCGGAAAAAAATTATTTAATAACGCAAATAAGGCACATAGTGTTGCGGCCCACAATTTGGCCTTCCTCAGGTGTATTTTATTGCAGTGACCCATGACCCTTATCTGTTTTCATCACGTGATTAGAGGTCATGTGATATGTGAAAAATAAACATACATTGAAATACTATTCAGAGATAGATGTACATACTACTACTATTCAGATTGGGCAATTAAGATGACAAAATAATGACATCACTGTTTCACTTTACAATTAATGCATGTAGTTGTTTCAGACTAACAGACTCTCATAAATACAATTCAAACTCCTAGCTCAACAATTTAAGATGACTATCCATTTTTCAAAGGGTGACATGAATATATAGTGATGCAATGTTTACAAAAGACAATGTCGAACAGTTGAGGCAGCCACCTTTTCCACTATTTGTGGTCTGTGTGCTCCTTTCTTATCTTTATTGGCGGATTACAAGTGAGTGTGACTCTTACAGCTCATAGTCAGAAGACAATTTGCGATACAAATATCATCAATATAAATACCAGGTTAAAATCAAAGACCAGAGATAATACTTAAAGGAAAGGCACAATTTTAAAGTCCTCATTTAGTCCAGATGTCTCCGTTTGGAGATCCATTTATTCACGGTGCCTCTGATGCCGCACTAAATGGCAAGCTAACCTTACAGAGGCAACACACAGCGGCTTTCATACACATTTATTTTTTTATATTTGGTGTCAAATCCTAAATGTTTCCACACATAATACATAAAACACATTGGTTCCTTCCTATGCACACTACGATCTGGGTTAAGTAATAAAAATGCCACGCCTGATGAACCATAAAACATTTGGGGCTTTGCTTAAAATATTTAACATTGAACTCCCATCAGTGGATTTACGTCATACTTGTGTGCTAATGAAAGAACAATTCAGCAGGGATGCAGATGTTCCAGCTGCAGCTGACAGCCGTTAATGACTATAAGGATACAGAAAATCCCACAGGGCTGTGACTAAGAAGTGCATGTGTAAATGTCTACACATCTGATGCAATCCAACAAAATCTGAGTATTCAGTTTTTCAGTGTGTGAGTCAGAAGCATGAGTGAAATGTGTTAAAAAGCATGAATGATTGGGATGGTCAGCTATTAGATACACTCTAGTTGGCTTATGAAACAGCACGCTGCCAGGAAACTGGCATTCCATACACGTAGTATCACCAGTGAGTTTTCAACACCCACAGATAGGGAGGACATTCAGCTGAATAATTTACTTTGGCTAATCATTAAAAAGTCAGAGTTTCTACAGGCTTGCTGTTTTATTTCTCCAAAAATGCCATCCCTATAATGTAACATTCCAGACAGAGGCCCTGCTTAAATCCCACAGGAAACACTCGGCCGAGTGCAGCACAAAACAGAACAGATTTCTGGACAAACATGTCCAAAACTGCTTCACGGTCAGGTCGGGTATTATTGTTTTTGTAAACGTAGCTTATTGAGATCTTGAAGCTTAATTAAAAAAACTATATATAATAAAATACATTTTTTAGACAAAGCAAAAGATGATCTGTACAATATGCAGGAACATATACATATTACATAATATTTGGAGCTTGGTGCACTTCCTTAGGTGGCATTAAGGGCCAATCGTACTGAAGAATACATTTCTTAGGTTTATTAGAAGAAGTGTTTGCATCTTATAATCTGGTGACTCACTGTATATTCCTCATATAAGAAATGAAATGTCTGTGGTACACTGATCCAAATCACCGAGGAAGAGTCCGTGGGCTGTAAGAGCTGGCTTTTTAATTGATTTTACTAAATGTTCTAGAACAATAGCCGTGGGACTGGCAATACCTCAGTGCTTTGTTCATTTTGTGTGTGTGTGCGTTTGTGTTCTTTCTCTCAGTGATCAAAAACAGCTGTCTGTGGTTTCATCTTATTTACAGCGAAACTCGCAGTAATCTCAGTAATAGCCTCAGTGCAGCATCGGGCAAGGGATGTTTACAAAAGGGGATGTTTATGAGGATTCAGCTTGCCCATTTGACTCCATGTCAACACGAGGTGCTATGAAGTGTGTTTGACATAAGGGACAATAAATGCACAGATGTTGGGTCAACCCATCACTGAATGATCATGCTTCTGCAGCCGCTCCCAGTGTCAGATAAATAATGTTTTTCTCTGTTTGTAGCCAGCGAGGCAGTAATATCAGTCATCTTATCGATCCGTCAGTCAGTTCTCCACTTTGATCCAGACTAATGACTTTGGTGGTCTCCTGACCTTTTCCCTAGCCCCACTGGGAAGTGGCAATGTTTTGATTCAGAGTGGAACTATTGCCATGAAACTAAGGTCAGACCCTCTGGATGGATTGTTAAGTTTGTTGATCCCTTCACTTGTCATCTCGCACCATCGTCAGGGAAAAAATGTGACTGTTTGTGAGACACAATATTAGAAAGCAAGTCCTGGATTTTCAAGAGTAACTTAAAGTGCTCATATTATGCTCATTTTCAGATTCATAATTGTATTTAGAGGTTGTACCAGAATAGGTTTATGTGGTTTAATTTTCATACAACACCATATTTTTGTTGAACTGCACATTGCTGCAGCTCCTCTTTTCACCCTGTGTGTCGAGCTCTCTGTTTTAGCTACAGAGTGAGACATCTCACTTCTGTTCCATCTTTGTTGGGAGTCACACATGCGCAGTAGCTAGGTAAGGACTACTAGCCAGTCAGAAGCAGAGTATGAGGGCGTGCTACGCTAGCAGCTAGGCGAGCATTATAACGTGTGTTACAAAGTGACGCACGCTCGTCACGGAAGTAAAGGCTGGACTACAATAGAGCTGTTTGGAGCAGTTTGTGAACAGTGTTTTCTGTTGGAGATGGTAAGTCCCTTTGGGGTGGACTTTGGGCTTTTTCACTTTGTAAACCTATAACGTGCACAAAAAGATATATAACACGATAAAGGAAAGGGAAAAGCCAAAAAGCCAACCCGTTCTCACTCCGAACTCGTAAAATACGGACGTTTGGACAGTGGTTGTCAGTGTCTGAAGCGACGAAAAAGGTGTCCTTCAGCGGGGAGAGCAGGCAGCTACACGGGGTTTAGCGAGTAGTATGTAAGGCTGAAATTTAAAAAAAAAACACAGGACTTTCACCCAGGAGACCGGGGTTCATGTCCCGCTTGTCATGTTTCCTAAAGTCGCTTTCTTCTTTAACCGTCCCGTTATTCCCGTGTGTCATGGAACCGTAAGCCCACCCACGACCTTTTCCTAAACTCAACAGTCCCGTTCCCGCGTGTCACGGAACCGTAAGCCCATCTACAACCTTTTCCTTAACATAACTGCGTCAAAAGGGACACCAATAGTCCCGACCAAGCGTGTTTAGTCAGGTGACAAAGGCACCTGACCAAGCGTCCGTATTTTACGAGATGGGAGTGAGAACCTGTTGAAAAAGCATAATATGAGCACTTTAACACTCTTTAATGTTTTTTAGTTTTTTTTATTCAGTACATTTTATTAAATTAATACATTTTATTTACAGTCACTGTATTACTATTTTTGATTACTATCAATTGATCCTGGTCCCATTTTAAAGTGTTCATTACAACAGAAGTTTCCAGAGGAAACTCTGTCCTCAAGACACTCTGCCCTCAAACCGAACATAACCATCAAAAATGTGAATGATGCTTTAGTTGCAAGAGGCAGAGATTGCACTAATGAAATGTTGACAGTGAATGACAGAATGTTTTATAGATATGTTTAATATGAAATGTTTCCAATATAGGCCACTGTAACTGTTTCCTCATTGTGTTGATTAAAAAACATAATCCAGGCAGCATTGTTTCCTGTAAAAAATAAGTTGTATATAAGTGTAATTTATAGGAAGTTAGTTAGTCATAGTTGAGTAATACAAACATATTGTCTTAGTGTGTGTGTGTTTCTCAGAGTTTCTGTCTACGTGTGTGGAGGCGAGGTCCAATTACATTCACATGGTTTCTAATTGCTACCAGGAGGTTTCCCCCAAATAACACAGACACACACACATGGTATAGAGCAAGTGTGTGGGAAAATTGCAGCGTATCCGTCTAAACAGGTCGCAAAGTTGTACTGGAAATGGTAGATCAACATAAATTCCATTACCTTAAATAGATGAAATCACTGTCATCGTAGCTTCTCACAAGAATCCAAAAATACCCGCTGCTTGATCTTTGTAAAAAGTATATTGTCACTTTTCAGTCCAACATTCCTGGCTGCTCTCCTGTCCCAGGGGGCTAATAGGAAAGCAGCTTAG
Organism: Sander lucioperca; assembly: GCF_008315115.2. Lineage (NCBI taxonomy): Eukaryota > Metazoa > Chordata > Actinopteri > Perciformes > Percidae > Sander > Sander lucioperca. The sequence goes on from NC_050181.1 coordinate 22,620,971, forward strand.
GGCTGTTTCACATATGCAACACAATTTTTTAACTCATAAGTTTGGAATGGGTTGTCGTTATTTGAGACTGTCCTCCCCTTAAAAACAACCAAATAGGTTGTTTGTTCTGCGTATTATGCATATTCTGCGTATTATGACCCATATTTATGTTTATTAGGCAGTGAGTTATATTTCCCCTTTAGAAGAAATACTTAAACTTAAATACTTTTCTTAGATTCACAGCTGTCATTCATGTTTCCAGAAACAGATATGACACACTTCAGTGCTCTGATTGTTATCCGCAACAGTCCTACTCAACCATATATGATGGTACTCATATATGGTTAAAATGGCTCAGTAATTTCCTAAAACAGCTGGCCACTGTAGTTTATATATGTGACTAATTGATGTGTTTGTAATAGGTTTTGCAAGAATGGAGCTCTGTGGCACAGAGGAATACGATATATCAGGCTCTGATACACACACTTGTCATCACTAGCATCAAGAAGAGAACTTTCTATCATTGTTATTCTATTCATCTTCCACTACTTTTCACCTTATAAATGGAATGAATTACAGAGGATTTTAAACTTTTAAACTTGAAATCTTTTTAGTGATATTTGTGATTGTCTCTGATGTTGAATGTGCCTTTGTTTGTCTGGATATGTTGGACCGTAGAGCTGGCACACCTGAAAGAAATGCAGCCATAATTTACGGTATGCTATTGGCTGCATTATAGAATAGAATAGAATACACTTTATTGTTCCCGAGGGGAAATTTTTCTTGGACATAGTGCTACAATCTGTTGCTTCACAACATAAACATGTAACAGAAAGCCGCTCAGTCTCTCTTTACCTATACTCAACTAAAGACATTTTTTACATAAACAAATGACAAAGGCGGCAATAATAGTATCAGTTATAATAAGGATTAGGATCAAGGAAATGTTAATCCTAAAAAGTATTAGCATTGCCTTCATATTAGAGACTAGATTTCCATGTTCTGAGTCTCTAGTGTTGCTGTGCGCGTTTAGAAACAGAATAAGTTTACTAGTGAACTTGAACTGGGCCACTTGGGACAAAGTCTTTCAGCCAACCAGGCAACAGGGCATTAAGATGTTTGGCTTTCACAGAAACACAGTTGAATACATGAGCAGCATGGTGCCAGGAATCTCCGTCACACAAAGAAAGAATCAACTATTTGGTTCTAGTCAGGGTGGGTGTAACTATTGTTAAATATTCCTGACGTTTTGGTGAGTTTACACATGGGTCAGTCACGGCAGGACAGTTTTCAAGGAGTGTCGTGTCAGCCCAAGGAACGTCATGTTCTTACAGTCATCTGTGTTCTGGTGAAAGGAGGAGTTCAAACTGAGCAAATCGTTGTAGAATCCCCCATCAGCAGGCAGGCATGTGGGAGGGATCAGCAGGCAGAACGAGGCAGAACCCTGAATCGCCCCCCCAGTTCCCCCATTCAAAGCTCCCGCATTCTCTGTCCTGTTGACCAGAAAACAACAGTCTTCACTTCTTCTCCTGGGTTCAGATAGCTTTTTCAAGATCAAGCATTGAAGGAAAAAGGATTTTGGGTTGTGCTAACATGGCATCTCTGAAAACTGTGCTTTGTGTGGGAGTCTGTCTGTCTGCTTGGATCATCACTACTGCAGGTAAAACCAGGATTACATAGATAGATAGATAGATAGATAGCTAGATAGATAGATAGATAGATAGATAGCTAGATAGATAGATAGATAGATAGATAGATAGATAGCTAGATAGATAGATAGATAGATAGATAGATAGATAGATAGATAGATAGCTAGATAGATAGATAGATAGATAGATAGAAGTTGAAAGTTTATGTAACATGTCTCCAACATTCCCATTCACCTGCATTGTGTGGAGGTCAGATTAAAGTATCTGGTGCCATGGTAACCACTGGTCACCCCCAAAAGTAGTTTAGCTCAACAAATATGCTAATATGCCGTGTTCCAACATGATGCTGCTTATTTCACAGCCGAGCTTCACTGTTTGTGATAGAGAACGGACAGAGAGGAGTTTTACATCTGGGAAGATCCCAATTATTATTATTGGTATTATGAGTATAGATTACATGTTCTACTGCAGTAAAATGTTACACTGGCAGGTACACTGCAGATAAAAAAAAAAACATGTTTGAGGATATAGCCTACATATTCATATTGGAGAGAAAAAATGATGTTCAAATTATGGAAATGTTCATGTAGTAAGTCACGCCAATTGCGTAAAGCCAGAATGTTCATGAGGTTGATAGAACGAGAACTTTGTAACTTTTGTAATAGTCTCCAGTTTTTCTGAAACCAGTTAATGTTCCATGATGATATTTACTGAATCATGAAGCCTTTTTGTTTAGACATGTGGAAACATTAAAGCAACTAATGAACCAAACAAAATGTTCAACAACATTCTTTAGACGTTGCAATAAATTAACAAATGGAATGTTACAAGATTGAGCTGGGCTTACAGTATCTCAAACTTATTGCTGCAATGTAACAGTCTCACTTATTCTCATATTCAGCTTTTCTTACTGGCAAAGTCTGACTTTAATTATGGTCTGGTTAAATCGTTAGTGCGTAACTTTTTTTTATATTAATGAACGTCTGTTACATTCAAGCCGTTGCCAAATGAGTTGTTACAAAGCTAATTAAGACTATCAGCTCCACACAACTCTCTCTGTATGTCTCAGCATGGCTATGTTCAAAAGACTGTGGCGTCCAGTTACTTTCCCGCACAGAAACTCACTCAAAACTCGAAACTCACTGAACAGAGTCCATCATGTTTTTTTAATACTCCCTGTCCTCCTTGGCTACTAGCAACTGCGTGGAGGAGGGGGGGTGATTACGTAAGGATTGTATCATGTGGACGCGCCAACAGTTTTGTTGTCATTACTTAGAATTCCTCAGGGGGGCGGCAGAAACTACGCACTATAGCTTTAAGAGAAAGAAGAGGATGGGGAGGTGGATGTCAAAGTTTTTCTCCAAGTGATTTACAGTAAAAAAGTTGATATACGTTTTGGTTTGATACTATATATATATATATATATATATATATATATATATATATATGGACAGGCAGACAGACAGACATATAGATAGATCAATAGATAGATTATTAGATGGAAAGATGGATGGATGGATGGATGGATGGATAGATATTTTATTGATCCAGAGGGAAACTTAGGATGACAAAATGTGTGTTACACTAACGAAACAAAAACAGGAAGGGAATTTTTTTTTAGATCTTGGATGACTGGAAGCTAATGTTATGTTACATTTTATTCATAGATGAGACGTTCAAAGCAGAGAATGTACGCTGGTTTTCTCTGGACTTTAAAACCATCCTCATCTGGACTACCAAACCATCTGACCACAAATACACAGTATCCTACTCTAGGTGAGTCCAGCCGACAGTATTACTTTTTTACATGGTCACTTTAAATAAACACTGAATATGAATATTAATACAATGAATATTAAGAAGGCAATTCAAACTGGTTGATTTTTTTCTTTCTATTTGTTAAAAGTAAAAGTAAGCTTACATTTGAGCCTTTTAAGGAAAAAACATGCACACAACATTGTGCATTGATTTTGTTTTCCATGTAGCTTTTTAGTTGCTTTATGTATCTGACAGCTTTTTCTGCTGGATAAAGCTTGAGCCTGGATCAGATGATGTGCTGGACAACCTTTCTGCAGCAGCAAACTCAATGAAATGAATTAGATGCTGTGTTAGTTGAGGCAGCGCTAATGTGGACAAAAACAGCCTGTTCTCATAGAATATACGTTCGAAAAGCTACGAAAAGATAAGCACTGCAATTCGTATGATTGCCACGTTGTTGTTTTTTGCTGTGTGCACCACATTGACTGCTGCTGTATTAGAACGCGGCATTGAACTTCATTTAAATTTTTGCTAGGGCTGCCAATTAGAATAATTCTTTAGTCGACTAACTTAACTCATGCGATTTTGGCGACTAATCGATTAGTTGATTTAATCGACAGATCTCTAAAGCTGACTTTCTCCGAAAAGAATCACGCAAAGCGTTAAATCTTGTAAAGATGATTCTAAAGATGTGCTCATAAGTTTTTTTTGGAAAAAAGTCATTCATCATGAAGACTGCATAACAAATGATGATGATAATCGTCTAAAGAAATCGTGGTCGAGTAAGACCAAAACATTTTGCATTCAAACGAATAGTGCTGTCTAGCGCCTCGCTTTTTCAAATGCGTGTTGCAACTACGGTAGCCGTTATGTACCAAGAAGCTATGACAACATGTCTTCCAATTTTCACTTTTTGGCGATGAGGATTCCTCCTCCTGTGGCTCGGCATATGTATGATCCTCCATTATGAACTAAAGTACAGTGCAGGCTTTCAAATTTGCCGGGGCAATGACAAGCTCCTCTCACTGATCTCCTTCAGCTGGTTTCAGCTGGTTTCAGTCACGTGACGCTGTCTCTGAACGTAAAGCTCGATGGTGTTTTAAGCTTCCAACGTCGCCTTCCAGGCAGCTAACCCTAACCTTAACTCTAAACATAACCTTTGTCGCGCTGCCTGGAAGGAGACGTTGGGGGCTTAAAACACCAAACACCGAACGTAAACGCGTCGTGGATTAGCTAGACAGGTAGGCTAGTGCTTTATGTCCCTCTCAGCGATTACAGTTTTTCAAAATGGCGGAACGACATGGAAGCCTCCTCGGACTCACCCGTCCAATATAAATACAGAAGAAATTCTTCGCTTATGAGGATAAGTCAGATCATTGGCAGAGGTAATTTTACACCAATGAGGACATATTTATGAATGAAGACATTGATTTTAGCTAATAAAATACTTAAAACACTACACAGTGTACCTTTAAACAATGGCAGTAATAAAAGTGTTTTTAAGGTTCTGTATTTTCAAATGGCAAGGCCTTTTTATCCTAATGTGTGTAATGTGCTCCAGTTCTACAGTGATCTCGCACCACTGTGTTCCTTTGTCTCCAGCCAGGACTCGACTTTTAATCTGTATTTTAAAAGTCACTTGAGTGACATAAAGTGTCAGAATGTCAGCAGTCTGTGTTTTAAAAAAAATGTTGGGCATTATTCTCCCTTTTTTGTGTGTTTTGTCGTGTGCCTATCAGGGATGGCGGTGACTGGATAGGTTGTCCTGACTGCTTCAAGGTGTCAGAATCAGAATGTGATCTGACCACCTACCTCCAACCCTATGACAGGTGGGAACCACACACCTCAATCCCTTCATGCCTTCAATAATACTGTATCTCTATAATATTTCATTAGTTATCTGGTCGGTTTAGTTAATCACTGTAACAAAACTTCACATTCATTTGCATTTTCTAATGCCACCTATATTTTAAAATATTCCTACAGAAACTTATATTTCTCTGTTGTCAGCATTATTTATGCCTGTGACCTTACCCATCTCTATCTTTATTTGATTTATCATATGAAGTAACATACATTTTAATGAGGCTATTCATCTGTGAGTTTATGACTTTTTTAAATATGATATTAGAGCATAACCATATCAGGATCATCACACTCAGTTCGACAGGGTGGACCAGTGGAAATTGGGTTTTATCTTCTATATGCAGAAACATTTTGCCTATATCTAAGTAGAACCTAAATACAGAAGAAACAATTAATTCAATTGACCTTTTATGAATAGAGCTGTATTATTGGTAAGAGTTTGTGCAGCTAAAAGAAACAAAATGCAAGTGATTTGGCATCCCTATTTGATATTCCACTTAAAAGGGAATCTGACGAAGTTTACAGAACTGTGGCAAGTCGTGTATAGTGTCTCATGACTTATTTGAAGCCAATCAAGTCCAAGGTTTGAAACATAAAACTATGAACCACTTAAAGGCTCTACAAACATCAACAAACAAAATCTATTACAATGTCCACTGTGATCATTTAGACCTAAAACTAAATTAACAAGCCATTAGCATTAAACAACAGAAGAGGGATCACTTTCCCAGGACGGACAGACATGCCATTGATGTCATGTGTAAAAATAGACCAACATGGTTAAATTACACTATGGACAATCAGGATGAAAAAACATTTGGATAGATTGTAAACATATATAAAAGAATATGGATCCGGGAGACCTGAGACACACAACTATACAGTAGAAGCCGATAGAAGCCTGAGTCAAAGAGAGGACAGGCAGAATAAATTAGGGCTACTATGTAGAGCTGTGATGAGAGAATGTAAATACATTGAATGGCTATTTCATCAAAATCTTAAGGATTATAACTTTGAAGATGACAGTTTTTCATAGGTTCTTTTAATTCAATTAAATTCAATTCAATTTTATTTATAGTATCAAATCATAACAAGAGTTATCTCGAGACACTTTACAGATAGAGTAGGTCTAGACCACACTCTATAAAGCCCCAACAATTCCAATAGTTCCCCCAAGAGCAAGCATTAGCAGTGGCTATTGCGACAGTGGCGAGGAAAAACTCCCTTTTAGGAAGAAACCTCGGCAGACCCAGACTCTTGGTGGGCGGTGTCTGACGGTTGGGGTTATGACGGTACAGGATGTAGCGTGGCACAGCAGAGCATGGGTGGACGCGGTGGACGCAGCAGGACGTTTTAAAATGTAATAGTCTTACATTCCACTGTGATGTGTCCTATTAATATTGTTCAAAGATAAATGAGTCTTTTTTTCAAATTGGAAAAATATATTGTTTTATTATCTGTTATCCATTTATTTTCCTCATTGTCCGACGTCAGAAATCCGTTCTAGTTTCAATTCAGTAAACTGATTTTTAATCGTATTCTGGTCCTTCTCACATCTAATTGTAGGAATTTGTAGGTCTTTTTTTTTTTTTTTTTCTTTTATAATACTCTTAGTATTTACTGTATTGCTTGAGAGTTTTGGCCTCTTTCCAACACTTTTGTGCACAATCTAAACACCATGCATGTTGAATGCTTATCACATATCTCAAACCCATTTTTTATGTTTCCCTGTTTGACAGGACCTACTCTGCTAAAGTCCAAACATATCCTTTGAGCGATTACGATTACGATGACCCGGATGAGTTCCCTCACACTAATTCCCAGACCTTCAACCCCTATATAGAGAGTAGGTATCACCTGCACACGCAACACACATAACTCCACACATAACACACATTACAGTTGTCAGTGAGACATAAGGTAACATATAAATGTCTTCAATTTCCAATATGGCCCTGAGAGAAAATATGTTGACAGTCGAGTGACATTGTGGGTAATGGCACCAGGTTTACCTTGTTTCTTCTGCATTGATTTTGATCCTTTTTCTGTCAATGAGTGTGTCCATTAACTGTCCATTAGTACGTTGACATTATTGGAGTGCAATAGTAAATTGGTGGAGTTCTCTTTGAGTGTACACAGGCAAATAAAAATATATAGTGTATCTATCTATAGTCTAATCTATAGTACACCCATGTGGCAACATTTTGCCTTCCCCGTGAGTTATGTACACAAATCATGAACGGTAAAGCGTGTCGGCACCGATGGGACTTCATGGTGTGTTCAGGTACACCTCGTTAAGTCATGATGCATTCAGGTGCAAATAATGCATGTTTTCAAAGTAATTGTTAGTCAAGTAACTGTAATGGTAATTATTAAGTACTCATATCGGTACTTGGTATCGCCAAGTACCCAAATGTAATTACTTGTACTTGTACTTAGTCTGAAACTTTCAATCTGCATGATTAAGCCTGACAGGTAGTCTCCTCATCACTGGTGATCTGTCCTCTCCTCAGGTAACATCAGTGCTGCGGTTTTCACTGTGAACATTGTAAATGAGAGCAGCGTAAATGTCAGCATCACAGATCCTCTGACCAGCATCCATCGGGGTGTGAATCAGCTCAGCATCAGAGACATTTTCAAAAATGACCTCAAGTATAAGATCAGCTACCACAAGTCTGGTAGTACAGGCAAGGTACGGTATTCAGCTGCACACACTGCCGACACTAATATGATGTCATGCACACAAAGTCCTACCAAGGTATTGAAAATAGTTGTAAAATACTTACTAGAATGATCACCGACTAAGTTCAATGTGTTGGATTTGTTTATGTCATTCATGACGAAACAAACAAAAAAAGAAAAGAAATCAGTGAGTTAATTCAAATATACACTACAATTTAAGTTGATTAAAACATTCAAGTTAGAATTGATAAATCGGAGCTCTATACCGGGTAAGCTAGAAAGATTGCTGAAAAAATTCGGTGAATAAAGTGAGGCAGCCTATGAGTTGTGCAATGTGTTTAAATTTAGATGAATTAGTCACTTCTGACCATTCCATGGAATGGACAACAACAAAAACAGTATGGCGCTCTTATGTATACTCCGTCACTGTGGGTACGCGATCTGTGCTGCCCGCACGATCCGACGTGCGCATGTGCAAGATGTTCGCGCATGTGCAGATGATAATCCTGTTTTACGACTGCACGATCTGTTCCACGCTGGCGCACCTTTGCACCGCGGGAGTGTTGAGGAAAGTGAAGGTTTACAGTGACAGAAAGACTCAGGCTTCATTCCACATGTAACCAAAATAGTGTATGTTCATGTAACATGTAACAACTCCTTTATTATTTTGGATTGGCAACCACGTAAACACCTCGCAATGCATAGCGTAAGCTAGATTTAAAAACATCACAACATCCACACACTACATGTCACAAAAATAACAATGTCGCTAAGGCGTCGATATGCGGTTTTGGATCAGTGACAATAAGTACTTAATTTAAATATTTTTATAAAACAGACCCGCCGTGAACTGCATAATGAATAACATAAAATGTAGCAGTGTTTCAACACGTGCGTGATACAAATAGTGTAGGGAAACTGTCACGTTTTCTACTACGTATTTATGCGCATGCGCATATCGGATCGTGCAGGCTGAGGCAGCACAGATCACCTAACTCTGTTTTGCTGCCGTCATACTTACTACGACCACTAGAGGGCACTGCCACTTTAAATGTAAACAGGAGTCGTAATTACTGCTTGAATAACAACTTTTGTGGCTGTGGGAGGACAGTCTCAAATCAATAATTGCTGAATGTCTAAACAGTAAGTTAGATACATCTTTAAGTGAGTGATTTTAATATCTTTTTCTTACCTGATAGAAAGACATCACATCAGACTCCAGCACAGCACAGGTGTCGGAGCTGGAGGCAGGCCTGAGTTATTGCTTCATGGTGGCAGCTTTCATCCCCTCCAGACCCATAGCCACCCAGCAGGGGGCCTGGAGCATGCGGAAGTGTACACCTGGAGACGGTAACATCCTTCAAGGTGAACACAATCTGCATACACTCCACTACACATGGTAATGGATATGGTAGTCTCGCATTGCCAGACCTTCCTCCACAGCGCTGCGGACAAAAGTCTGGCTAGTCCACACAGCATCCTGGGATTGGAGAAAAACATGCTCTGGTTTATTGGCATTTCGTTCAACCAATCGCAATTGTCTTAAGCACCGGACGCAATGACGGCGCCTCTGCAAAATAGCCTCGGGAAGGAACTTATTTTGGTGAAACACGCTCGTTCAGAAGTTGTTTTAATCGTGCAAGAGAAAAGTCAGATTGGACAGATAGTCTAGCTAGCTGTCTGGATTTACCCTGCAGAGATCTGAGGAGCAGTTAACCACAGTCCTCAGAAATCCACCGGAGTTTAGAAAGCCAACACAAAGAAAGCGGAAGGTAACGGACATCCAGCCGATAAATAAAGGCCATCTGGCGGATCTTCTGGCGGTACTGGAGCAATTACCTTAATGAATCGTCGTCGATATAAACTATGGACATGGAGATCTGGAGAGTAACATTAGCAGCACATTAGGGACATAGCCAAGTCATGCTTGTTGCTTTTATAGATAATAAGGCGTCAGAGTTATGTCACATGTCGCAATTGCGATAAAACACGCTCACGAGCAAATTATAATATTAACTGCCAGTGTTGTGACCAAGTCATCTTTGCTCACGTCCCAAGTAAGTCTCAAGTCATTTGGTCCAAGTCTCAAGCAAGTCTCGAGTTTTTGGGGGGCAAATCAAGTCCAGTCACAGGTTATGTCAAGTCAAGTCACGTCAAGTCCTAAGTTTAAGCGAGTCAAGTCCCAAATCAAGTCACTTTTTCAATGTAGCAACCTTTGAATCCGGTAACGCAACGTTACTGACTGTGCGGACAAATTATTGCTGACTAACGTTTTCCAATTCAGTTCTAGATATTTGCATATCGGTCTAACATTAGGTGTGAGGGAACAGATTGTATCAGGCTAATGTTAGCTAACATCAGACCTCGTGGCCGACAATCAAAATGAGTCTTCAAATGGTGAACAAAGTTTGAGATTGTAGACGGGCTCTCCCAAATTTTTGATGAGCAGGTCTTGCATTCAGCAGTTTGCTTTTTTCCTTCTTGCTCAAAATCAAAATCAAAATTTATATCCGAAAGTGATTACTCGTGGCACAGACGCAGCCATTGTGATGATCTGGGCCGACTATTGAGGCTTCATCAGGGGTCTTTGATGTTATGTGCTGCCATAGCGAGGAGTTTGACTGACAGCCAGTTATCCATTCATGACAATCAAATACTGGGGAGCTTTTTGAGTCATCCAATCATGATTCACCGTTTGCGCTGCTGCCGTATGTGCAATGCTTTTGAAATGTTGCTTAAGTCATTTCAAATAAGCCTAGCTGTGCTGATGTACCCAAAGATGCCATAATAAGTTATTTCGTCTGATGTGCTTATAGAGACCTTTCCAGTTGACGTACTTTGCTATCACAAAAGTTCCCTATAAGCCTCTAAGTGCTTTCATGTAAACCAACATGGTTTTGTTGTTCGCTGTGACTCACCCAAACACACTGCGTATCCCTAACGCCTGACAAACAGAAATTTCCTGCCTCATAAAACATTTGCTAAGCTCGCTTTGAAAAACTGTGTGAAACTAGGTACAAATCCACCCGTGTTTTATGTGCATGCTACATTTGTGCACAACAACAAAAGACAAAAGTGGAACCGAGAAGAAAAAAAAGCTATAAATATATCTATAGCAATATCACAAAAACATTTTTAGGTTTGGCCTCAGTGGTCCCTTAAATGTTTTCTGTGTTGTGTTAGATTTCGATGTGGCATGGGATATTCGTGATAAAAACAATACAGGGACTTGCACATCCAAACATCGCTGAGCCATTAGTGGTTAAAAACTATACTCTGTGAGTGACGAGTGACGAATGATGAAACAGATCTGTCAGTCTAACTGTGCCTCTCATTGTCCCTGCAGAGTTGAGTCTTGGAACATGGGTCGGCATAACCTTCATCCTGCTCACAGTCCTCATCGCCATCGTCACGGTGACGGTCCTCTGCTGCAGATGCTGCCGACAGAGAAACACCTCTCAATTATCGGCACCTGTTTAGTGTGTGTGTTTGTGTGTCTGTGTGTGTGTATCTGTGTGTCTGTCTCTGTGTGTGTGTGTGTGTATGTGTGTGTGTGTGTGTGTAGGTGTCTTTCAAACACAGGGAGCTGGTCTCCCTTTTCTATCTCAGCTCTATTTCTAGGAAAACGTTTTTTTAATATTGCTATGATCTCTTTTTTTTTTTTTTACAATGTTGTAGTTTGCATCTTTGTATTTCATATTTTAATTTACATTAAGGTGAACATAAACAAGGTTGCTTTGACAACGCAATAAATTATGCTTTTGAGGTTATACTACCTGCATGTTAAGCACCACCTGTGCATTTCTTGCATTTATCCCATGTGTGTGAATGGCCTATGTGAACCCACAACCACTAGTACATTGAGGAATCATGCACACGTTTGGTTTTACAGCAACAGTTCCAACCGGATAGATCCGTTAGATAGTATGAGTGCAGACTGCTACTGTAACATTCCCTTACAACTTTACTCCCAAATTTTACCTTAACCTTCTTCTTTTAACCCATCTTGTCAATTCTGTTGCTCTAAAACTGTTTTCTCTAGACATATTTTTCATAATTTATCGTTCTTTCAATTTAACTTTCTTTAAAAGTTCTGTCAGGACCAAACAAATAACCACTAAAAGTACAGTAAATGAAGCTCTTTAATAGCAACTAGCCGCTGCTCTTCAAACTGCAACAACATAGGCTACTTTTAGCCTTATGGGTGGAACTCATTCAGATTCTTTATTCTTTCATTTTTTGTTTCACAAGGGTAACTTTTGTTGATCAAAAGGATGGAAAAGCAATAAAGCATTACAAAAAATGAAAATGTTCTTCAGATTCTGTTATTTTCTACATGATTAATAATCATATTGAACAGTGACATCCATCATGCTTTATTTTAACATATAGTTTCAATAGTTATTAACAGCGTTCTGAAGTTTGGAGAGGCAGTGAGCCATGATATATCTGAACATTTGCTGACCGGTCCGTTCTGTGTCTGGGCTGAAACAACTAATGAGAGGTGTTGCTCGTAGTGACAACTACCACCACCAAATTTGGGGGTTGAAATCAGCTCGGGTGAAATCACCTGAGACTGAACCCCCACACTGAGTCTCACTCCACCTGGTCTCCAGTACATCCTCCCAGAACAACCAACCAGGTGACATCTCTTTTCAATCTCATCCACCATCCAAAACTATTCCTATGCTCTTAACATTCAATATAATCAAGCATTCATTAAATCTTTCAATTACATGTTGTTGTGGTGTGGTCCTTGCTAGTGAAATGAATATTGGACTAACATTCATCAGGTGGACACAAACCACCTCCAAATGAATGATAATGTTGCTCTGCATCTACTGGATGTGAAAATAAGCAACATGTTGGCAGTAGATACACAGTGATATGTTGTTTCAGGGTGTTCCACTGCCCCCGAGTGGTCAAAGAAATTAGCTTTAAATTTTAGGTGCTGAGTTCCAAATCCATACTTTTTATACATATACTTTTAGTACATACTGCAGCTGCCCTTATAAAGTAAGTACTGTTGCATGCAGTATGCATAAAATCAGGACATAGTACTTCTCCATAACATTGCACCTTAAACTTTGACTTTTTTTGTGCTTATAAATGCTGTGCAAAGGATTGTGGGTCAGAATAGCAAGAAAAGCATGCTGGCTTGCATGCTGCAAAACCTGACCGGATGCAGTAGGACATATATAGGATATTTTTGGCATACTGCATTTGACATACTGTGTACGGGGACATACTTTTTCTGTTTTAAATAGTATGGTAGTATGGGTATTTGAACACAGGGACATTCTGACAACTTTCCTCTACACCTGATGGTTTGTTGGTCTGAGAATGGAAGTTCATTCTGTTGCCCATTGCTGCTCATTGACATTATCCGAGAGTGTAAACTCCAGTCCTGTTTCTGCATAGACATCATGTACATTACATAACACAAATCAAAAACTAAAAAATGAAGTAAAAACTGGCTATATTCCCCTGAGACAGTGGTCTCTTAAAGACAAACCAGACCCCATGTTGGAATTTAAGATTACTTTTATTTTCTTAATTTTGCAAACACAGAACCTCACATTTAGACAGCAATACGTAAAACATCACACATAAATGTATTATCATAACCATGGCTTCACCAAGGCAAAACCCAGAAGTTCTTTTGAATATCATTTCACTCAACCAACCATGGCTTTCAAAGTGCATACATCATAGAAAACACACGCACACACTGCAATGGCAATGAATGGATGAAAAGCTCCAGAAGCAACATTATCTTCTCTCTCTTACCAATATTACTACTCTGACAACAGCTTTCAATAATATTCTGATCATGTCTGTGTCTTGAACACGTAGGAGTTATAAGCAGCCTGTACATAAATAAATACAAAAATCGATCAATACAAAAATAAATAAATATGTCAGCAACAACAAATAATTCAACTGCCCTTTGTGTAAATAATAAAATAACCTGGTCATTTTTACAGTGTTACCGCATGAGATGATTATTCTGCTACATGTGCCATTTTGAAATTTAAGGAAATCAAAAGCTTGGAGAGTGGAAGGTTGGTCCCACTTAATTCAGAAGAGCTCACACATGCTTTAAAAGTAAACTCCAGGTAGAAAATTGGGAAATGTTCTTAAATACTTTGTACAGTTCTCTTAAGAATAAATCTAGCCATACGAGTGGTTCTTTTAATGACTGTCAATCTGTAATTTTGCGATGAATTCATGTTATTTTGATGCGTATCAGTTTTTGTATAGTCAGTTCTTAAAACAAAAAAAACTGGGTGAAAGAGGAAGAGGCACCGAATGTGTCTGGTTTGCATGGATAATTAATAAAATAAAGAACTGGGTAGTTATGGTAACATGGGCAGTGGAGGGACCATCTACAGACACTTTATCCCAGATGAGCCAAAGATTTGATACATCATGTGATTGAAAGATGAACACAAAAGGTTCAGAAGTACTGAAAACAAACAAACAAACAAGTGATATTTGGTCATCATCAATGGACAGATGCTGTTAAATAGTGAGTGAATACATTTGAAATCGAAGAATACAGCAGAAACAAGCGAAAACTCAAAAACATTTTCAGATGACAGAACCATTTCTCTGTAAGGAGAGTTACTTCCAGCTTTCACCACCTTATGGCTGTAATAATCAACATTATTACAGCCATAAAGTATTACGTACTCATCATTAGTATTGTGCACAAGAACAGTATTATTAAGTCTTGTGTCAGAGGAACTTTTCCAAGCACTGCCAGCCTAACAAATTCCTCTTTATGGGTTTTCACACTTCCAGGACAAGCATATGAGACGAGAGGCTTATTGTATCATACAAACTATTAAACATATTCAAATAACCCTTGGCACAGGCACTAAGGATAGCGATAAGGGTATCTATTACTGTTACAAACTAATTTCTTCTTCCTATTAAGCCAGCACAATGTCAGATCTGTCTCACTGGCGCCTCTCATACACGTCATGGCTTGGTTATACGATGTATACATGAATTTGCATTGCCTTGACTGCACGTTTACAAAGTGTAAAAAAAAAAATCACAGAATGTTTGCTCTTACAGTATTCACAGTGTTGTCATGCAATCATGGCAAAGTAGTAATGAGGTAGGCGTAAACTGAAACCTAATATTAACGTAAATGTTGCTTCAGAGCCTGCTAAGTCTGTTCCAGTGTGAAGGTAGACTGTCATCTGGGATACATATTCAGCATGTGCATAGGACACACCAATATTCACATTGTTGACTTGATACAAGGATAACTCTATATATGTATGTTTCATTGTATTTGCATGAATTGGGTACATGGTATATTGAATGTACAGTGCTTTGCAACTCAGAGGATAAAATGTATTGGTTACACAGTACTTGTAGAGTTTCTTACAGCAAGCAGAAACAGAGCTTTATTGTGAGTTTTAGTTATTTTTTTTTCCCAGCTGCAACTTTACTGTTTTGGTTCACTCTCACAGCTCTCATAGCTTCAAACAGCAGACAGACAGATAGAGACTAGCTGGGGAACATAGCGGAGCATTCAGGAGCTAAAGAGCCAGATATTTCCCTCAGGAGTTGGTGGAGACCAAACCAGAGCTAACAGAGAGTGAATACTGGACTAACATTCATCAGCTGGACGCACACATTAGACTCTAAATGAATGATAACCGTTGCTCTGTCTGCTGGATGTGTAAATAGGCAACTTTTAGCTAACATGTTCACCATATCATCTTAAAAGGTGATGTTCTGCTGCCCCTCAGTGGCAAACAAAAGCAAGAAGCCAAACACTTCTTTTAGGTTTAACAAAAGAACTTCATGCAGTTTGATCCGACACCATTCAACCAGCAGGACTAACCACTCTCCTCACCCAGAGCCATACATAGACAGATAGACTGGACATCGCAGTCTTCGGGGGCAGCCAACACTGAGCCCATGGTGATGGAGCAGTATCTGTGCTCGCTCCCCCCTCTCTGATGTCTTTGGTTTGATGAGGGTAAACATGTTGGAAGTGATGGACTATCACACCTTCCTTTAAGCACCTGCCTGTAAAAATCTTGGATAAGCTTTTGGTCCGTTTTGTCTTGGCGAACAGCGCTGTAAAGCAATGAAACGCTGCTCGTGCCAAATCCTGCCTGGTGACTGTTTCTTACGGTGTCCCAATTCCATACTTCATACTAACTCTAAGCAGGTTTAGAGTATGTAGTGAGTTCGCACTAAATTATTGTAAATATGCTTAAAAGGTGTCAGGATGCTTACTAAACCTGCTTGATTGTTGAGTGTGCTGTTGATGGAAACTATTGTCCCACGATGCAATGCACAACTCACAACTGAAACAGGTCAGTAGTGTTACCGCCAATTTCCACCAACTGCGGAACGGCTGCGGATCCGCTCCGGAACGGCGGCGGAGTCAATAGGTTTCCATTAAAGTCAATGTGTGTATTTCCACTGACTGCAGAACGGCTGCGTTCCGACTCCGTCCCAGCTCCGGCGATCCGCAGCCCTCTGGAGCAGATATGCAGAGCTTCTATTTTTGCCGGACGCCGGAGAGCTCCGCAGCAATTCAGCACACGGCAGATTGTGCGGGACAGGAAGTCGAGCACAGAAACAAAATAAAACATCCGGTTAATTTTCAAAATAAAATACACTGTGCTCACGGCGGATCATATTTCCCTGCACTACACCTTGAAAACGTCATAATGGGCGGAGACAGTCCTGAAGTCAAGTTTGTGGTTCTGTTTATAGAAACTACATCCTGTTATATTGCGCGATCATACGTGAATTCGCGAGATCTCGTGGGTCCTCGTTACTTCAGCTGTCAGTCATGGCTGCAGCCTTTCCGCAACAAATCCAGACCTGGTGGGTATTGAAGGACGGCGGAGCACGGAGCCGACACGCAGCCATTCCGCAGTTGGTGGAAATTGCGGGTTACGGCTCCAAAACACCCCAGAAAACCAAACAAAGTGTGGAAACTGTGTTGCTTTGTTTGTACAGTTTCTTGACAGTGGCATTCCTGTTAGTGAATGCTGTGAGTTAAAGTTCCAAGTGCAAAAACAGTAACCTATGACAATTAGTATAGTACTATAGTGCAATTGATACTGGATCTTTTAGGCTGGTTCTGAAATTCAGAGTTTAAAAACTGATGTTTAGACCATACATTTTTTTTTTTTCTTTAATAAAATGCACAATTTAAATGAACATATTTGATAGGGATCACATATGTAGTGAGTGGGACATTTTACAATGTAAAAATAAAGTTGTCAGTGCTCTACGTGGTGGACACACTATTCTTGACTATCTAAAACAATATCCGTGGCATTTCTGTCTTTTTTGACACTAATCGGCTGCTGTATTTGCCGATACCTATATTATATTTAGAGAAAAAGATAAACCAGCTCTAGTTACCACTAAATCTACAAGGGTTTTGGGGTAGTCATGCTAAACAAAATGGAAAAAAACATCACATGATAAAAACAGAGACACTTGGTTGTGGTTTCTTATGTTTTGAGAGTTCTTTTGACGGGACTATTTTGATCCACATTGCAGCATAAAATAGTTTTTTCACATCCGTAAATTAGTGAAGAAAAATGCAGACAGAGGTATGAAGACACCAGTGGCAGCTCAGAAAACAGATTTCCATTTCCATCCATTTTCCAATCATTTTTGCATTTTTTGCTTGCTGTTTTTTTGTCCTTATTTGAAATCGGCAGTATAGAAGTCTTTCAAAGTTGCAGTTTCACATCACTCTGCACATAATTTCACACCTATCCTTTTTTTTTGTTAGTACCAAACAGTTAGGAAAATCTCTGTCTTGTATACTAACTGTGAAAATGCACAGTCAACCTTAGTGCATAGTTTTTACTTTGTAGTATTAGTATATCATATGGAACTGGGACACTGATGTAGTGAAATGCAGTGTAGAGGCCATTTAACGCTGAAAGTTTTCAGGGATGGTCCATTTGTATAGTGCTACTGATTATAATGTTCAAATATGAAGTGCAGTGGCTAAAATGCTTTAAAAAGTAATTTAACACCCTCTGTAGATGTTGTCTTTGCTGAGCTCCAGTGGTTTAACATCTCACCTTTCGGCAGTGATGTGCAGGCGTACTGTGGGATGCCAGGTGTGGTTACAGGTGCAACAAAGCCCACTTCTGACCACATGCTGAGAGGTGAAACAGGTGAAAGGGGGCTTGAAACTCTGAGCCAGAGATGGCAGTGAAACACTGCTTCTAAATCAGCTGTTAAGGTACTCTTTAAGGAGCACCTAGTAGTAACTGATGACTGAAAACACTGCATTTTATTATGCTGACGGTATAGATATGCACTCACTGTACAACCCGAACAAACTCTTTATACAGCTCTCGTCCAACTTAGACCTAAAACTACTAATTGACTATATAATCTGGAAACCACAATATCTGAGTATATCACTTATATACATGCTCATCTATGTGACAAAGTCACACACAGTCCATTTACACATGCTCCAACATTAAGCTCAAATCAAAAAAAGGAGAGATTATCTTTACTTTGGACTAATTAGGCTCTGTCAAAACAGTAAAGTCGGAAACGATGGGAAGCTTAACTAAGAGACTCGGAGGACACAGGAGAGAGTTGGCAGCTGATATAGTGAATAAATAACAGATAATATCAACCTTATGATTGATCGACAAGCGTCATTTTGGGTAAAAACACAAGGAATAAGCCTCAAAGAATGTTCATTTTCATATATTGTTTCCAACCCTGACTTAAATAAATCCCTCACAGTGGACTGAAGCCACGAGCCAATCAGATTTCCTTAATGGTAACAGTCAATCTACTTCTTATCTTTCCATTCTGACTTTAATTTGTCCCTTTGAAACGTAAAAAAACACATCTGAAACAATAATTATTGCAATATATATATAACAGTAGAATGACCTCTCCCTCCTGTCTATTTAATCATCCCTCCTTCATACCATGCCCCTCCGTATCCATTTTGTCACCCGTCCGCTTACTTCTCTCCTCATTCACTTCATCTCTTGTGTTGTCGTTGTGGTCATGGGAACCCTGCTGACATGGTAACCCCCACATGAGTGTTGGTTGGTGAGAGATCACTTCAGGTCGACGCCCTGAGTCTGGGACTGAGCCTTCTCCTTGGCCTAAAATGCACATAAAAGACAAGGGATAGGATGATGATGAATACGATTAAAATCTATTAGAAATGACAACTAGGAATTTTATGCGGAAGGATCTATCAGAACCTTCTCCAAGTCTATTAAACATTGGTTACTGACTAATCAAATATGCTGCCATAATCCGTAATAATGTGTTTGTCTTTGTCGCTATAGTAGTGTCTCTGTCTGTGCTTCTGTGTCTTAATGTGTGTCTATGCACTTTTACACTGTCTACTGTATTTATTATTTATACTATTTTATTTATTTATACTGTTCATTGATCCCCAGTGGGGAAATTACAATTTACACTCTGTTAGAAATCACTACACACAGGCCTGAAATACACACACATGCTCAGGACCTATTCATGCACAAATGGAGAGATGCTGGACCAGCGCCCATAGCAGTTGGGGGGGTACGGTGCCTTGCTCAAGAGCACCTGGCAGTGCCCAGGAGGTGAACTGGCATCTCTCCAGCTACCAGTCCACACTCTGTACTTTGGTCCATACTGGGACTTGAACCAGCGACCCTCCGGTTCCCAACCCAAGTCCCTACGGACTGAGCTACTGCCACCCCACTACTACTGTATATGCTACGTGCGTTATGTTTTTCTCATGCCATCAACCTGCCAGCTGTCATGATCTGGAATAGTGGTTGTGTCATTTTACTTGTCTATGCGTATGTGTTCTTGTTTTATGTTTATGTGTTGTATTGTTGTAGCTTATCTAATGTTTTAAGCCATCAACCTGCTAAAAATTAGCCTGGATGGCTAAATCTGACACATTTACATGTTGGTCTTTGTGCTCATGTTGATTAATGTGTGAAGTCCCTTTTAAATAAAGAAATCTAAAACAAACAAAAAACTAAATCTATGCCATGCTATTTGACCGATAAAGTTGTAAAAGGTCACATCTACAATGTTATAATGTTGGATTTTCATGTTAAACTTGGCCAAAACCTTAAATAATGAGGTAAGCGTGTTTTAGACAAATCCCCGTGAGCTAAAACGTTCAGATTTCCAACTATTCTGAACACTGTGGTTTCAACAGTTTTTTCTACTCTCGGCTAAGTGTTACGCAACTCTAAGCCGGCCTTCTATGACTGGTCATCTGCTCCAAGTAGGCAGGACTGGAGTGTTTTTTATAAGCCACTGCAGTGTTAACATTGTCCCATGTAACTACATGCTAACAGCAGTAAACAATGTCACCTTGGCTGCCAGTGTCGTTAAATTCTCCCCAATTCTGGGTCACATTGCTCCTGAAACATTTTCTGTTAGTAGTATTTGGTTTAAAAACCTTTATTTGTGATTTTTCACTGTAGGAATTGCTGCTATATTCTATTAGTGTCAACTGCTAACTAAAGTAGCTACATGGCTAACGGCAGTAAACAAATGAATGTGGTTGTAGGCTTTATAATGCCTGTGTTGCTCTGAAACTAAAGATCACCAACTTCTACAAAACAATGAAATCAGCCAGTTCTAACAGTAACCCTAACCCATGCAAAGAAATGCATTCATTAAGCATGATAAATCAACTCACTATAGTCCATCTGTACCACTTGTTTTCAATTTAGGAGAGGGGGCCAGAGGGGGGTCAAGGCTTAATATGACGCAGGCACTGGCCACCCTTGCCACCCCAGAACTGCCAATGATCCAAAATGCAGAACCAAATACAACGGGACCCTATCGAACCCATTAGAACAAATATAATCTGGATGTGGCCCGAATCGATCCAGGGTTGGGTCTTGGACACTAACTGTACGTACACACCGTCGCCGACTTGAGCTTCTAAAGCTACCGGAAGTCGTATAGGGACCAGTTAACGTTACCTGCTAGTCACATCGTCTCTAAACAGTCCGCTCACAGTGAAGTCCTGCACGGATCAACAGCTGGCGGCTCCTCGCTCTGCCTGCATGCTGCTGCGGTTCAGCGGCTAACGAGCGAGTTAACTGCTAACAGACACCGCTGCGACCAACAACCAATACAAATTCTGTCATTATATATGTAATGTATTGGCCTTGCAGTGGCTGCTTGTGCTTTTTCCATGATCGAACGGCCAAAGCGTCAAACAGCTTCCCCGTACTTTTTGACAAGCGTCCTTGACAGGGCGGCCAGAGCTTCTTTGCAGCTAAAGTCGGCGGCGGTGTGTACGTACAGTAAGAACTGAGTGGACCGATAAACTCAGAAGATTACCATATGTGAGTTGCATCTGTGTGGTTTCCAACTCACCATGAGCGAGGGCCGAGGAGGCCTAACTGGTCTGACTGGTCGTACAGGCTCTGCTACTGGGTTTGCCGGCCTTCGCTCCAGAGGCTCGAGGTCGTCAGCTACATCAGGACAACCGATGTATCCTCCGGCTCCAAACACGGAGCCCAGATCCCCTTCTAACAAGTTGCGGCTGGTGGGAGCATTGGCTGGTGCAATGTCCTGGTTGGCAGACATGTTGCTGACGGCCATGTTGGGGGTGTCGGCAGTATTGGTGTTAGTTTGGTTGGTAGTGCAGATACTGGAGTAACTGAGTTCGAGTCCCAGCAGGTCTTCTGATGCCACATCACTGTCTGAGCTGTTGGTGGTGGAACTGACATCAAGCTCTGGTTCCACTATGCATTGGTTATTGTTCGCTTCAGGGAAAACGTCCTTACTCAACAAATCCAGCACCTCCTGGTTGTCATGGCTACCTAAGTCTAGCAATTCCTGATTTTCATTGCTTCCGAGATCAAGGAGTTCCTGGTTGCCGTGGCTACCTGAAACTAGCACTTCTTCATTTTCTTTGCTACCAAAATCCAGTAAGTCTTGGTCGCCATGGCTATCTGAATCCAGGACTTCCAGATTTTCTTTGCTACCAAAATCCACTAAGTCTTGGTCGCCATGGCTATCTGAATCCAGGACTTCCAGATTTTCAGGACTGGAGAAATCCAGCAGTTCTCTATTGCCATGGCGACAAGGTTCCAGCACTTCTTGGTTATCATAGTTACAAGGCTCAAGTAGTTCTTCGCTGGTTATATTGCAATGGGGTTCCACCACCTCCTGGTTGTCATGACTACAGAGATCCAGGAATTCCTGGTTTTCATTGCTAACCAACCCTGCGTTGTCAAGACTAGAAGGTTCCAGCAATTCTTGGTTTCCATTGTTACATAAATCCAGCAGTCCCTCGTTATTGTGGCTACAATGTTCAAGCACTTCTTGGTTTTCATAGGTATGCGGTTCTAGTACTTCCTGGTTGCTATAGTAACAGGGTTCTATTTGCTCGTTATTGTCATAGGTGCAAAGGTCCATTGCCTCCTGGTTGTCATGGCCACAGAGGTCAAGTACCTCTTGGTTCTCTTCCTCAGGACTGAGCTTAAAGCCATAAGGGTCAGAGTCCCGTACCATTTGGGAGGAAGTGATGTCAAACCCATAGCAATCAATGTTTAGTTGGTCTGATTGAGAAGAGGAAGGCTCAGGGTCAAAGTTGAGATCGTTTTCAGAAGGTTCTGGGCTCAGTTCAACTTCATCAGGGTCTAAGAGGGTGTGACTTGAATGTTCTGGACTGAGTTTAAAGCCATATGGGTCAAAGGAAGACTGACTGGTTTGTTCATAGCTCAACTCAAAACTAAGCTCTCTGTTGTGATCTGTGTCGGGCTGGATGAAGAGGTTTTGGGAGTCTAGTGAGTTTTGGGGAGTTACAGGGTTTTGGGGTTCTTCTTCGATGTTGCCAACCGACTCGGCCCCCTGACTGGAGGTAACATAACAGGAAACAGTTTGCTCTATGTCGCCTGCCCAATTTGGTTTCATCAGGACTTCTTTGTCAAGCTCAGGAACAGCCGGAGCTGAACCAGAACCCAGACCTAGGAGAAGAGAACAATGAGGGGTCAAGGCCAGAAGTATCAGGGGCAAGACTTGCCTGAATAGACATGTTTGTTGCAAATTTGAGAAAGGGTTTCGAATCGAAATCGGCGGGACAATCAGAGCAGCATTTATTGGCTGGTCTTTAAGCTACCTAATACCTCACAAAGTCTGGGGGAACAAAACTTCAAAAGTGTGGTTTTGAACAAGTCAAAGACGATCCACAAAAAAGTCAGATGCAAGTTGTTTTACCAGCTTCTGTATTACCACTCCACAACAAGCTACCTACCACTTAAAATGGGTAGTAGCCTATAGGCATGTCAACTTTATTTAAGAACACTATTCTCTGAGGAAAAAAAAATGAAATTTCAGACAAAGCACGCTCTTTAGCCAGGATACACCGTTCCCAAAAGAGAAATGGCCATGCATGCGGTGAAATCCAAATACACATCCAGAAGGGCAGAGATTTACCACAGATATTCAGACTTCGCTGTAAATGGAGTATTTGATAACTACAACATGCTTCATTACTGAAGAGTGGCGACTGAAATGGTGCGTAATTGCCCCACAGGATTACATTGCAGCCCGTTTTGTGGTAGCCAGGCTGCAGGGCGTGTGTATGGATATAAATTACCTTGTTCCAGTCCTGCTGTTGCCTCGGTGGTAGCCCCTCCAGCTAGAGATCCCAGACTCTGTTCTTCTATGTCAGAGGGAGGGGAGACGGTGCCAAGGTCCAGCTCATACCCATTAGGGTCCGATTCTATAGAATACTGACCGTGGGACCTCCAACCCTGGATGGGCTCCGGCCCTAGCTCTTCTGACGAGCTCTGAATGGGTTTAAATCCGCAAGAATCGTCAACTACAGCGATGGCGTCCAGGTCCTCTCGGCTGTAGCTTATTTCTATGTCGCTGTCTTCATCTGGGAACTCAGATTCAAAGCACTGAGTTCCTGTTGAGGCTTTGTTTTCAGCACAGGACAGACTAGTGTCTGCCTCATCACCAACATTTCCTGCCCCATCATCAGTGCCTATGTTCGCATCTGGGAACAAAATATCTGCTGCAAAGGGGTCACTGCCTTTGAAAGGGTCCGAAGCGAATCCACCTGGCAAACAGGGTAAGACACTGCAGTAAGTCTTTACACTGTATTAACCTGGAGATATTGAATGACACAAACCGTGTAGTTTGCCGTCGACATCGCCTACCTCTCTATAACAATGCATATTGCAAAATGTACAATTTCCCCTCTAAATTCCAGTGAATTAGAAGTATAAAGTATCATAAAATGGAAATACACAAGTATAGTACAAGTACTTTAAAATTGTACTAGAGTAAATGAACTTAGTTACAAGCCACCACATTTGTGGCAGTAAATAAAACAGCCGTACATAAATCCAATAAATTATGATAAACTTGCATTCAGAGTTTTAAACAACAACATAATTACAGTATATGGTAAATATACTGTAAATAACTTTGACTTGCCATATACCTGATCTCCAATAATAACATGTCCAGGACAAGAACCTTAACTCATCTTTAAGTTCCAAATAAAATAAAGTGTAGTTAACTGGTGTATTATTACTCACCGGATGAGTCAGTTTTAGGGAACAGGTCTTCATTGAAGAGGTCGTCTACAAATCAAGTCAGAGAAATTGGAAAATCATTTTATACAACCAATGAGACACGTGGTAAGATATAAAGACTGGACAAACCACACATAACGATTGTTTCCACCAACTTGCACAGATGTTTTAGTCTTTGACAGTCAGGAAGGAGCATAGAGTTTACGACTCAGTAAATACAGACAAAGACAACACACAAAACCACTGGCACAGAGTTTGGGTGAGATCCTTGATGGATGTGTAGGTTTCTCTAGCCTACAGAGGGAATTGGAGGCGAATGAATTTTGTAAAACCAAGCTCAGGTATAAAAGTTGGTTTATTGCTTTGTCTCCCTCGGCCGTCGCCATCAGTCGCCGATGTCAGTCACAAATATCAAAGACCAGTATCAAAGACCTGCATTCTTTTCTTGTTGATTGACGACCAAATGCATCTCTCTTATGTGTGGTCTGGTAGTAGTTGATACAGCTGGAAGACTTAATGCTAGACCTCAAAACAAACCATTTTACAAGTTGAATCTGTTTTGTGACATATGGATGACCAAATCCATCTTAATATCAAACGTAATGATGCTACCAAGTCATTCAGTGAAAGGTATTATCAGCCTGACAGTGGCTTAGGCTCCAGTTCTGATACGTACGGTCACTCTGACAGTGGGCGAAGGGATCGGCCTGGTAGAAGTCCAGTTGGCTGAGAGGGTTTGGGTTCACAGTGGACTCTTCCATCTCTCTCTCTTTTTCCCCTTCATTGTTGATCGCTCCCTCCTCTAGGTCATCCTCTATGTCAGATCTATCCATCTGTGAACCATGACAACACAGTGTTTGCATCCCAAACCAAGGAGGAAATGCTATTTGAAGGGTGACCCCTGCTGGTTGATGTGCTACATTAGACTACTGTACTACATTGGGTGTTCATAAATTCATAAATTGTGATGATAAAGTAAAAAAATCATGCTATTAAAATGACTGTGTAACTTCTCAAAACCATATTAGCTTTTATGATTTCAGTCTGCAAACCAGCCAAAGTTATGTTGTCCTACACTCTGCTCCTGCAGTTAAATGTTGCCTCAACTAGGGCTGGGGTGATAATCACATATCACGACATTCCTGACCAAATACATCGATATCGATATTGCGACGATATTGTAGGGTTGACAATTTGGTGCTTTCACAAAATATTTTTTAACAATGAGATTTTAGATAATCATCAATAATGTGGTAAACAGTTTCAAGTGAAATTAAAGAGAATTTTTTTTTCCAGCTATACACGGACTATGTTTACATGTATGCACAAAAGTAGTGTGATGTTAAAACAAATCTGCAATTCTTCAAATGATATTCCCTCATAATGTTTCACAACAGATTTTCTGAGAAAATGGAGTTAGTATGTGATGTTATTATCAATTTAAACAATGTGATTGTATATGACTATATCTCCATATACGATTTCATCACGATATGATTCCGTTGAAAGACGATAAAATATCATTTTGAATTTTTGCCCAGCCCTAGCGTCCACACTGTTGCATGTATCACATAATTATTGTTGTGCATGAT
The DNA here is from genome assembly GCF_008315115.2 of Sander lucioperca. Taxonomy (NCBI): domain Eukaryota; kingdom Metazoa; phylum Chordata; class Actinopteri; order Perciformes; family Percidae; genus Sander; species Sander lucioperca. Next base: position 22,647,068 of record NC_050181.1, read on the forward strand.
GAGAGGTGTTCTGTGGGAGTGAAACCTTTGGGGAGCTGGTCCCACTGTCGTCTGCTTCTTCTCTGGTATTGGCTAGGTTATTGCAGAAAGACGAGCCACTGGCCCTCTGGTCACCCACACAGACAGAGAGGAAAAGACAGTGAGAGAGTTGTAACATGAACAATATTTCTAAATAATGTTCATTCACAGTAAATAAAATGCAACTGGATCAATTGGATAAAGGTAGTCACACCACACAGGTATTATATTAAAGGGATACTTTGCCGATATTCAACCAGCTTTGTATCACAATAATGTTGGTAGTACGTGTAAATAAACTATGTTAAACTTCCCTCCATCTTACCAGCACCCAGATCTGTCTCAGATCTATGAAATTATGCAATTATGCAAAAGGTCACACTCTGCACTCGCCCTTAGTATTACATTTACAAATAGGTGTGGGGACTTGCACGAGGCATATAACAAAAGAATGGTCTAAATCAGGGGTGTGAAACTCAGCTTCACTAAGGGCCACACTGAAAAAATAAGAATCACATGATGGGCCAGACATGCATAGTTTAGTTTTGACTGGATTTTTCTCAGTCTCATATAGTCTTCTCATTTACAGTTTGGGCAACACAAAGCTCTAAAAAAAAGTCCTCAGCCATCATTGAGAAAAGCGGCAAGAAAGGCAAATAAGATTGAAAAAAAGTGGAGAAAAAGTCGCAGAAAGTGCCAAAAACATCGGAAAAAGTGACAAAAACTTCAGAAAAAGTAACAACAATTTCAGAAAAAGTGACAAAAACGTTGAAAAAGCAACCGAAACTAGGTGGGCCAAAATTGATTGTGAACCTAAATTGATATGTGGGCCGGATCAAAATCTGCGAGGGGCCGGATTTGGCCTGCGGGCCTTGAGTTTGACACATGTGGTCTAAATCAAAGCAGCAGGCCATTTTTTCTGAATTCAAGTCCTTACTCCCTTGCATGGGTCAAGATCCAAAACACTGAATCATACACTTCCTTTATTGTCTGGTAAATGTCAATGTCTTTCAAAACCCACATCCCCAGTCTGTGGCAGAGAAATAAATAGTCTGCAAGCCCAAACTCAGATTACTCCAGTAATGTCACTTCAGGTACCTGCTAATAGTGTAACTACGTGGAACCACAATATTACACAACCAAATATTTTACAGTGTTGGCTCAAAAAGGCTTTAGATAGTACTCCGCATCATTACTGTGATTTACCATTATAAGGTCAGCATAGGCAGGCAGTGATTGGCTCCTTCCCCAAGGCCTCATAGGCAGCGGGTCATCTTCAGTGGTGTCTGCAGGAGATGCTGACTCCTCCAGCTGGCTTTCTGGAGTGACTGCGCCTCCTGACAGAGAATACAAAGTGTGCTCCTCCTACAAGGAAGGGAAGAGTAAGGAGTCATGAGGAAACAGTGGTATTAGTTACCAAAGAAAGCACTTGCTAACATTTCATTCTAAGTATGAGAATGAAAGGCAAAACTTATGATAGTTTTCAAATTCCTTTTATTGTGAATAATTGCGATCTTCCCCCACTGCAGGACTTTCCCTGGGTGGTCATGCTTTTAAATAAGGAAATGGTAGAGAAGTTGAGTTTCTCTAGATGGAAGTATATATATATATATTATATTCATTAATTATATTATATTAATACTTTAATGGCTGTGGTTACATGCAGTAGTTTTCTTGTGCCTTCACATCTGATTGACAGTACCAGATAAGTGTAATGCTGCACCATTGTTAACATGCTCTCAGCAGGCAGTTGGGTAGTATACAAAATATACTACTGCTGGAGCTGTTGAGCAGAAGTCGTGTCCTCCCTAAGCTGGGGACAAACCAACCCGACGTCGGAGAACAAGTGGCAACGAAGCAAATACGTTGTGCGCCTGTGTGAGAGGAAATAGAGCTCAACAGTGGCCGCCGACTTTTTGAACTCGCTGTGGTTCTGGAAGTGATTTCCCCCATTCAATTGCTCCATTGACGTTTCAGAAAATGCTTACATAAAGAGTTTAAAGCCTGGAACCAAGCCAACCAGCTTCGAGATGATTTTATACCGATACTGATTTGATTCTGTTCAATAAACTATAGGCTATAGGTGATTAAAGCAACACTAGAGAACTTTTCCCGCTTCGGTCTCCCTACAGGTTGGAAGCGGAATTGTCCATTACATTACATTGTCCAGTTCATTCGAACTACAGATCCGCTACCCGATCTGGCAAACTTGCATAATGTAATGTAATGGACAATTCCTCTTCCAACCTGTAGGGGTCCGAAGCAGAAAAAGTTCTCTAGTGTTGCTTTAAACCGTGAATTTCTTTCAGAATAAGACACTTTTATCAGATAAAGGTGTTGCCTGAGCTTTAACTCTGATTATTAGTGAATTACAGGCTCTATGTTAACATATGACAAGTGGTAGTTTTACGTTCTCTGAATTTAAGCTCCTCCTCCTCCTCCTACTAATTCTATCCAGCAAATGTAACAAAAACATAAAACACAAACACATTATAATCAGGAAACAGCCCAGGTTCCCTCAGATTTTACATATGAAGTGATGAAAATGCACATTTAGACTATATATAATTACCAGGGTTTCCCCCAGTGTATTGCAAGCTTGGCCTAAGTTGCCCCCCACCAGGCCTAAGCCCGCTTGGAAACTTAGACATGGTCATATTTATTTTTAAATTTACATTTACATTTTAACACTGACTTAATGTGGGGCCATGTGGAATCTGTCTTACAGCTTTTTTAAATCATTACTTTTGCAATTCCGTCTATGATTCTGTAATCACAGAAACTATTGGGCTCTACATTAATGCCGCCATCAGTCTGTGACTGGCCCCAGCCGAATAAAAGACCCCTGCCGCCGGGCAACATGTGCGTCCTCTTGTACCTGCAGGATCTCTTCATAGGACTGCCTGATGGAGTCTTGCAGAGGAGTGTCCCTCTCTCCGGCCTCCTCCACCTTCCTCTTGGCCAGCTTCACCTCATCCCTGAGCCTCTTCAGCCTCCACCTGACTCTGGCAAGTTCCCTCTCATACTCCTCCACCTGGCTCTCTTTTTGCACCTCCTCCGCCTGCAGAGACAGGATCTGGCAAGAAAGGACAGAGAGTCAATGATTGTTAATCATTATAGGGTAACTACCGTTTTTTTCAACCTGGACCCTATTTTCCTATGTTTTTGTGTGTATGTGGGAAGTAACAAAATCTTTAGAATTGGTCCAGTATTAAGCTTGAATGCTGTAACCGGCAGCCACACACCGGGCTGCAATGTAACCCTATGGGGCAAATGTGCATCGTCAATTTGGTCCACTAAAAGTGCTTTATTTTGCCACTGACAGGCTCAGATTATTATTCTAAGTGTCTGACAACATTAGGGAAAGAATCCCAACAGAGATAGGCCTTTTTTAAAACCTATTTAAGACCTTTCTGTTTAACCAGAAACAGCTCTGACGTCGCTAGCGCTAAACCCACCAGACTCCATTTAAAATAACTATACTTTTAGCGTGTATAGAGCCAACGTATTTTCACATGTAAATCAGTAAACTATGTGCTTATTTCAACCAAAACTAGAGTTGTGATAGTTGGAAAAGTGGAAAGACGACCCAAAACGTCTTTTCATAGTTTTATTTTGTTTCTGTCGACTTTGAATGAAGTGTATTTCACGATGCTGAAATTACTGTTTATTTACATGGAGTCTGGTGGCTTTAGCGAACGCAATTTCTTGATGTTTTTGTGCTTAAAAAAAGGATCTTACTCTTTAACAGAAAGGTTGACCTCCTTAGAAATCCTTTCCATACAAGCCTCACAATTGCCCTTTTAACTTACATTGTAGCTTGCAGCAATCTTGCTTAATACTGGACCAATGTTAAAGATTGTTGTTCCCATCAGTCACTTAGACACAAAAACATAGGAAAATAGGGTTGAAAAAAACGGTAGTTACCCTTAGTAGTCTTACAGTGCCAGATCTGGCTCCACCGTTTATCTAGCTTGGGATAGGGGGGAAAAAACTCTGGATTGTTTGTATTTTCTTTTCTTTTTAAATCAATCACAACCGTCCTGGGCGGCGCTAAGCACCAGATGCAGTGACAGTGGCCTTGCAAAATAGATAGCGGAAGAGAAGGTACTTTATCCCAGCACTGTACATCCAGTGAGCCAGACTAGTCATTTAGCAATTATAATTATCAGCATATGGTTTTCTGTCACATACACTGTACTGGTAACATGAACCATGATAGAGATGAACAGAACTGTCCAGTGAAATGCAATTGTATACTGTTTGAAATAATATCAACAGCATTACACATAGATTTGAATGATTAAGGATGATTTCTTCGTTGTAAAAATCTGCTCTGACCATAGAAGTGCATCACAAACTGAAAAACCTCTAAAATAAATAGCTTTCAGAGGGAAGGTAGCATTATTATTTTACCTGCACATCAGATATAACAGCTTATTTAGTTATATATACATACATACTGTATTCAATGAATCTAATAAGTATCCATGCAGTTCACAGTGAGAGATAAGTAGCTGAACAGTAGCAGTTCATCATTACCTGTTGACTCTCTTCATAGCACAGCTGTCTCGTAGCCTTTATTTGCTGCAACAGCGTTTCTTTGTGTGTCTCTAATTTAACAAGAGTCTCCTCCAGCTCCTTGCGGTCCGACTGCTGCTCCTGGAGCTCCAAGTTCTCCACCGCCACTGCATTCTCCAGCTCCTACACACACACACACACACACACACACACACACACACACACACACACACACACACACACACACACACACACACACACACACACACACACACACACACACCATTTAGGATGTAAGAATGATTCGACATGCATGAGGAATGATAAAACATGCATGAAGATGCGCACACACACACACACACACACACACACACACACACACACACAGAGGCGAAATGTTCTTTCACAACATCCAAAGGATCCTATGTAGGTCGAATAGTTTGATTCGCCTGCTGTTATTAAAAGTGAACAGAGATAACCACCTCATCGAATGCTTGATCACATTAACATGTAAGTTTGGCTCAACATGTGATCGACAGCAGCTTTCTTTGTCAAAGAAACACTGCTTGTTGATTTACCCTAAGTCTGATAAGAACATTCATATCCTTTTCATCTCTATGTGTCCACTGAACAAATTAGCACTGTTGTTTAGCCTAATTCGGCTCAAAGACTGGAAGCGGGGAGACTCTGCTAGCTTAGCTACAAAATAAGCGGATAAATATGCCTTTAAAGCTTTAGTGCGTAACTTTTTGATGTTAATGAATGTCCGTTACATTCAAGCCATTGCCAAATGAGTTGCTACAAAGCTAATTAAGACTATCAGCTCCACACAACTCTCTCTGTGTTTCTCAGTATGGCTATGTTCAGAAGATTGTGGCGTCCGGCGACTTTCCCGCGCAGAAACTCAAGTGAAGATAATTACCTCTTCTGAAGAGTCCAACATGTTTTTTTAATCCTCCGTGTCCTCCTTGGCTACTAGCAACTGCGTGGAGGGGGGTTTGCGGCGTGTGCACGCTCACATAAGGCTGTATCAGGTGGACGTGCCACAGTTCTGTTGTCATTACTTAGAATTCCTCATTAGGGCAACAGAAACTACACACTACAGCTTTAAACAACTTTATTCCTGTCTTGTACCTTGTTAGCTAGTACGCTTGTCACCAATCCCAGTGGTGGAAGAAGTATTGAGATCTTTTACTTAAGTAAAAGTACTTATACCACACTTTAAAAATACTCTACAAGTAAAAGTCCTGCATTGAAAATATTACTGATGTAAAAGTATGTAAGTATCATCAGGAAAATGTACTTAATTCCAGTACTGGCAGCTTCATTATAGTTTAAACCAACAAGTGCCCTTCATGCTGGGATTAGGGCTGGGTAATGTTCAAAAATATTCAATACCGGTACCGATACCGTGACTTCGATACCGGTTCCTAAACAATACTGTTTTCGATACCAATATTATAAAAGAAAAATAAATTACAACATTACACGTTACAGCACAAATCTTTTTATTTATATTTCAGCTTCTACTACATGAGTCCTGTCTCTGTGCTTAACGTAGAGTTTTTCCTGCATGTCTCTACGAAGTGTAACATTAGACAGCCAATCACAGACATTATTAGATCTTGGTAGAAGCATGCTGTGTGCTTATTGGCTCACTGACGCTGATGAGATTTCCTCTTAGGTATTGACATTGGGTATTGAATGACGAGGCATTTTTCGATACATGATACTTTAGAGGCAATTCGGTCGGTGCCTAAAAAGTATTGAATTTGTTACCCAGCCCTAGCTGGGATACGGCCCGCCACAGGCTTACTGTGTGCCAGTTAGTTTGTGCTGATTTGATGAACCCTGTGAACCTGATTGACACATTTTGTGTCAAAATGTGCATCTCTTTTCCTCAGACCAAAAACTCAAACTCTAAAAGTCAAGATATGAGCAAACAAACGTTCCAGTGATATCATTACTGTATTGTGTACAGGTCCATCTAGGGCAGAGGTCCAACAATCTGCTCGGAAACTCAATACACATAGGCGCTCAAACGACTGATCAATTAGTTGGTCAATAGAAAACACTTTCGATGATTGATAAATAATTAAAGAAGTTTTCTTCTATCAGAGAAAATAAATGGGAGATCGATCTATAGTGAAAATAATCAGTTGCAGCCCTGTTCCCTGTCACGTCAAATCTTCATCATAATCACTGATGTTAGACTTCTTCTTTAGTATCAAAGTAATCCGGTGCTCGGTGTCTGAACATCCATGGTTCCAGTGCAGACAGGGACTGATGGTAGCTCATGCAGCATCACTTTTCATGTGGCAGATTCACCAACATGTAAAAAGGTATAGGCTATAAAAAGCTGAGCTGTTTTTTGTTTTACACTTGGCATACCTGTTTTGACAGAACTAAGGCTCAGCATGTCCCATCAATTTGGATCTTACATCTGTTATATATCTGTACATTCATATACAGATAGTTACTGTGTTTTTGAAAACCTGTAGACGTACAAGCAAACTGCATCATAATTACTGTCCAACATGTATAGTACCACTGACATGCCAAAAGATGGCATTCTGAGTAGCCAAACGTATCCTCAGAATAACAATGACTATATTTACATGCACATAATATTCAGTTTTTTGCCCTTTTTACTACGCTATTTACATGGCTAATGAAAGTGAATATTCATCTAATATTCCGCTTTACATGCAGGCTTTTTTCTAAGTTTTCTACAAGTAGCAGACTTGCTCGACCGTGCCAACACTGTTGGCTGGTTGGTTTGTGCACAGCAACCATAGCAACGCACAGGGCTGACCGTAAGCCGTAAACAGACAAGAAAAACCAGAATAATACCGGTGCATTTCTCACGTCTTAATCGGAAAATGCTATAACTGGGAAAAGGCCTTATTCAGAATGTCCAAACTGAATATACTGTTTACAAGAACTGTTTCAAATTCGGAATATTGTCATATTCCGAAAAATAGTGGAATATTCTGTGCATGTCAACGTATTCAATGCATGGCATGTTAAGCCAAGACATATTGTGACCATGCCATACGCCTGTAAATAAAGGTGGTAACCAAGCAAAACAGCTAGGAGTTCATAGAATATAGAATAGAAAATATATTTAAGAATATGCATTATGTAGATATGTACCTCATATGGACTAGGGGTGGGAAAAATAATCGATTCTTAGATGCATCGCGATTCTTAATAATAAAAGTTAATAATCGATTTAAAAAAAAAAAAAAAGGAGGATGGGATAATGGACAACAACTTAGAGTTTAGGCAAGAGTGCAGAAAAAAAACAAAAAAAAACACAAAAATGGCCAAAAGGAAAAAAAATTAAATTTTGTCTATATACATGATCAAATAAGACATACATGAAATAATTAGGCAAAACACATATAGGCTGTTCATCTACTTTATCACATTACATCTGACCACCTCATGTTTGATGTTCTAAGAAGCCAATTATCCACCTTTAAACATGACTGAGCCTCTGGCATGGAAGATTACTGTGAGAGAAGGTGACAAATACTGTATATGTCAAAATCTAAGCTTTGTCTAGCCGCTTTGTCTAGGAAGTGATTGGCAAACTCAAATTTCAACGTATATTTTTTTAAATCACGCATGGAAATGTACATAAAAAAATTGTTGAAACGAGATGCATCGATAATCGGTTTGGAATCGAATCGTTGGCCTCTGAATAGTAATCAAATCGTGAGGTGCCAATCGATTCCCACCCCTGATATGGACCTGGCTACAAGACAGTGGCTCAAAATAAGGTAGAAACGCAGAAGCTGCCTAGAAATGATCACTGGTACAATGAGCATTGCCGTGTTAATAAATTGAAATAAATTGTATCGAATAACAACAAACCAGAAAGTAAAGCTGGGGCCTTCAGGGCCCCTGAGGGTCCGAGCTTTGCCCAGTTGGTAACCCAGACTAGCACTCAGCCCATGTGTATCTACAGCTTCGTCCAGCCTGTGGGAAGTTTCACAGCATCGCGACATCACATGAAAGCATCATGGGAAATGCAGTGATGGAGGAGTCTCAAACTGGAAACAACATACCTACGCACAAACATACGTCTGATTTATGTCCTGCCCACATCATTTATATTAACAAAAAAAATGTGATACCAACACAAAACCCACTCACACAGATGTATGAAAACCTGACGTACAGTACACACACAAACATGCACACACCAGCGCTAGGTGCTGCGGTCTTCTTACTCTGATCTCGGTTGCCTTGGCGAGGACTCTCTCATCCGTTTCCACGACGTCGGTGTTCCTGGGAGACGACCAGCAGAGAAGACAGGAGTGTTTAAGGAGGGAGGAGAGGGAGCACTCATTCTTCCAGTCTGCCTTCCCCGCATCATGCCCTCCTTCCCATGATCCCTCTATTTTTTCCTGCTGCACTGCTCGCTCCTCCATTGCTGCCCTCACTAGCTGTCGCTACACTGCAGAGGAGGCGGAGCTGCCTCTCTAAACGTGTCTGTGTGTGTGTGTGTGTGCCCGGGGTGATGGAAGCATACAGGCAGAATGCACCAATGTGAGAATGGGAAGGGAGAGGGGGGATGAGTCAGAGTTAAAGCAGTAGAGTAGGGTTATCAATCCATAGGAGAATTTATTTCCTCTCCTCTAGTCTCCTCCCTTAGTGTCTTTCCTCCTCCTTTCTTTTTCCCTCCTACCCTCGTCATGCTGCTTCTCTAGTCCTCACACATCTCTCACCTTCTCCTCTATTTCCTCCTCCCCCTCCATCACCATCACTGGCCACTGCAGTATGCATCACTTACACGCATGCACGAACGCAACACGCACACACGCACACACGCACACACACACACACACACACACACACACACACACACACACACACACACACACACACACACACACACACACACACACACACACACACAGAGCCATTCATAAAAATCTTAGAGAGCGCAGAGCAGCTGTCTGCACAGGCATACCTTACCAATCAATCAATAATCATTCACAAATGTATTTTAAATATGTGGCCAGATGATTAACTGTAAAACTTCTATTTTCCTGCTTCAATCATCAACACCTGTCACCAATTTATTATAAGGTTTATGACTTTACCACAATTACTATTCATCACTGAATACTGTAATCTAATCTAATCAAATTGTGTAAAACATGTAAAATTATAATAATAGGAATACATTTAAGCGCTTCTTTAGACACTCAACGACGCTGTAGAGCAGAATAGGTAAGACAACAAAAATGAAAGCTGGCGTGTTAAACACAAATCATACTTTTCACATCTGCCTAGTTGTAAGGGCCTGCGTGTTATAAGCCATACAAATTTTGACCGTGTGAAGTACCGTGAGCGCCGACAAATGTGTGAACATGCCACAGACACCCAATACAACGCAAGTCTGTTTTTTTGTTAGCAGCCATTTTTGACTATATCCAACACTTTTTCAGAGCAGAGTGTGTACTGTTTATCTGTCTGTAAGTAATGCTACAACTCCTCACGAGCCAAGCCAATTTCCCGTGTCTTGCTTGCTACCTGCTGGTTAAAGTGAAGGGGGTTAACCCAAGGGGGTAAGCCTATCCCCAGAACACGTAGCTCCTATGGCGCCATTTTGATGCTACCAAGCCATCATCTCCTGTTAGCATTCCATTGACTGCCATTCATTTTGACGTCACTTTGACAGCGAATAACTTTACAACTGAAGCGTGTAAAGACTTTATTTGTCCATTGTTTATTTCTAAAGAAACACGACAATGTATAAAAGGCTCCATTACCTTGTATCTCACGTTATGGCTCTGTAGCAGACGTTTTTGTAAAAATAGGCTAACGATTGTGTCATAACCACGCGACTTACTGTCACATAGTAGAGGAATTACCGTATAGTACAGGAGAAGCTCGCAGGCAGTTTCGACTTACATTAGCTGTTTAAGTTTAATTACTAATGTTAACTAGCATTTTAGTTAGCAATAATTAGCCTGTGTCCATGTTATCTCCTTACATATACCTACGCTCTCCGTCTCTGCAAGATTGGGAATGATTGAGATTTCTCTTGGCACAGCTACCAGAAGACTTACAACTTTCAGACAGGTTGCTCACGTCACATTTACGTCGTCTCTCTCAGTTGGAGGCTGCGCAGTAACGCTCAGCCATCACCGGAAAAGTGCTTCTAATATCCTTTACTGGTCTCCGTCCAGAGCAACGGGATCTGTTGATCGATTCTTATATACAGTCTATGGGTTAACCACGCAGCTAGTGACAACTTCAGCACACGCTCACTAACTTAAGGTGGACTGGCTTTAAGGTGGACCAGCTATTCTCATTATAGTGACAAGCTGCTCCTCCATGTTTTGCTTCAGTGATCTCTCCCTCGCTGCAACCGACAACCACTAAGCTTTATGCAAATAATTGCATGAGGATGTCACTAATATGCAAATGAGCCTATAATGTCATTTCCCCCCTAAGTGCTCTAAAAACCCAGGGACAACCCTGCTGGTGTTGGGAATGCATGCTCGCTGTCACACTCACTGGAACACTTGAATAGAACAGAGCCACGCTTCTCCTATGACAAGTCAAAAAGTCTGCAAAACCTTGCGTTTGAGAAGCAGGAACCAGCTTGAAAAATGAATCAAACGAGGAATCCATGGAGATATTTTGTAGTGAATAACTCAATGATTAAGCAAGTCATCATTTTTAGCTCTAAAATGTATGCAAATAAATTGTAATGAACTATATTACACCTCATTGGGGTTTTAAAGACAGCTCACAAATTAAACATGTGATTAGTCATGAGCATGTCATTTTTTTCCTCATTTGAGTCTGAGCTTGACAGTGTGAGCAATTTCTATTGCGCAGCTACGGTGTCACTATGATTTGGGCTGCTGTCCATGACTGTAACACAAGCCTGCAGAACTGTGCTGATGTTAACCCAGTTACTGACAGGGAGCAAGGGCTTCTTTATGTGTTCACTCATTCATACATAGATGCTTCAGTGGTTAAGTATGCCGATTCAACTGTTCTGATCTGTTAAAAGAAACAAATGGATCTCAATCACTTCATCAATCAATATAAAATGATTTAATTTGAAATATGCACGACTATTTGAAATAGGCATTTTATTTTCACAAAGATCTGTAATTCATTTAACTCATTCCATTTCAGTTGAACTCTAACTTCGAGTGCAATGACTGTGTGATGTGAAAGTGCTTGCTTGTACTTTCAAAGCCAAAGAGAATTATCAGCCAAATGCAGCTCTGCGGAGCATTTTAGTCCCTTTTAATCAATTGTCCTGGCACATTTACTGAACACTGCGCTCTGGACCGTCTTGCAGCTACTTTTCTCAGAGGTTAGTGGATCACTACAATTCCATCCATAAGTAACACAATGCCAGAATGTCAACTATATTGGTCATGGGTTTCATACACTTTCTGTAATTAAAAAAGATAAATGCAAAAATCCTACCAGATGGGGGACCCTGGGACGAAATCTTATCAAATGGGGGTCTGTGGTCTAATTTATGTCAGCTTAGGGGTCCTTTACGTGAAAAAAGTTTGGAAACCATAGCTTTAAACCAATCACAATCGTCTTGGGCGGCGCTAAGCCCAGGATGCACCGACGGTGCCCTTGCAAATTAGATCAAGTGTGTCTATCTACGCGTGCACAGTACTACAGGACACGCCTACTACAGGACACATCCTAAAAACCGGGCACCACAACTACTTAGTTGGGTATACGTGCCTAAACTATGTGGTTAGGTTTAGGAAAAGATCATGGTTTGGGTTTAACGCTTTAGTGCGTAACCTTTACTTATTTTAATAAACGGCCGTTACATTCAAGCCATTGCAGGGGTTGTGACGCTCAAAAAGATTAATCCACTGATTTACAGATGTCTCTTTTGCCATGAAAGTCTATGGCAAAAAGTATTTTTAGGCCCCATGGCATCACATGATGGAAACAGCAGTTGCAATTCCACCATTTGGCGCTGTCCAATCAGCGTCAAAGCCCAGCACAATTCCTAGGGGCCTGGTTTAAATAAGTATGTTAAATCCACAAAGTTATCTCAGCGGGCACGTTGCGTAGTCAAGCAGACATTTTTTGTTGTAAAGTGGGCGTGTCATGTAACCTGCAATACTGCAGTTAGACCTTTATACAGTCTATGAGTTAGACCCTTCTCAAATAGATAGCGAAGATTGCGGAAGCAGAGAACAGCGTGTGAAGTACACGGCCAATGGCAGGGTTATACCCACAGTCTACATCCAGTGAGTCACACTAGCTGATAAATAAGAAGAAATGCAGTAATGTTACAGAAATGCCAACACATTCTCACTTTCAACTTGTCAATTACTGACGCTTGGTCAGCACCTCTTGGCGTCACTTTTTTAACACTCTTGGTATTCCTTTGGTGTCATTTTTCATTATGTGTTTATGTTTCAAGGAATTACTATTGGCTGATATATTGTTATAAGATTATTTCAACTCTCAAATATTGATATCAGTATAAGCTGTTGGCCGGGCTATATTTTATAGTATATTATTTGCTTGGTATTACAAATACATGTATGTGTCAGCAACATTAAGCGAAGGTCATTTCAAATGAGTTCTCTCTGAAATGTTGCGGAGTAGCATAAAATGGGAATAGGATCAAGTAAAGAAAAAGCACCTCAAAATTGTTACTTATTTAATTACTTGAATATGTGTACTCAGTGGTGTAGTCTATGTGATACGCAGGTATACACAGTATACCCACTAAGAAAGCTCCAGGATTTCCATATACCCACTTAAAATGCCCAATGACCCACAACAACATACTTTCCATTATATTTTTTTTTATATATTTTGAATTGTCATCTGTGCTTTTCTTCTTCAAATAGGCTAAATAAAGGTATTTCCACTATAAATTGGTGCATAAAAGTGTATCAGAATACAGGAAATTAAGTCGTTGATGCTCCAAGCTTCCCTGGGGGAGGACACCCAGACCCTCCCCCCCGCCAAAAGGCAGATTCTGGCCGATATACACAGTATACCCACTACAATACATTAGACTACACCACTCCGTGTACCTAGTTACTACGCCACTGTAGGTAGGATTAGTGAACGTAATATTTGGCACCCACATCCCATACCAATGCATGTTAGGTTCATTAAGCTCGTCTGTTAAAACCCCCCCACATACCTCGGACAGGCCCTGAGTTGCTGTAGCCTGCACTATTTTACTTTAATCCTGAATCTGTTCTCAATTTAAAAGGTAGCCCCCGTTTACATTTACATCTGTGTTTGTTAAAAGTTTAATACCGCCTTAAAATTATGATACCCTGCTACTCGTGCAAATGTAGCTAGAAAATAGCCTACTTTTGTCATTATTTGTGGAAGAGCGTTAACGGTCATTTTACCCTTCATCCTTCGGGTTTCTCGCTCTCGGTGTCCTCAGGCAGTCCAGAATAAAACGCATCATTACTGCAGTGCTCGCGCTCTCATCCTCCGACTGTCGCCTCCGTTACCGAGGGGACTCGTGCAGTGCCCGTAAATCTACCAGCAGATAACGGGACCGTCCTTCAACTCTCAGCTTTGTCTCTGTTAACTAGAGATAGTAACCAAGCGGAGCGTAGAGTGAAAACACGTTAGCTCTGACAGCTCAGACAGTCAAACCAGCTGCGATTACAGCGCCAAACTGGAAGATAAACAGGACTTCCTGTCTCACCTTTCAAAATAAGACCAGGCCGTATGACGGCGTTATGGTCTACCCAGAGTGATAGAGAAAGACATCTCTATGGCTCTGGGTCTACCATTTACTTGTCAGCGCATTTAACAAAATAAGTGACAGACAAAATACCATGCACCAATATGTAAAATTTCTTTGTCATTTTAGCATGGGACATCACTGTTCTGTCCACTCATTAAAATGTTGCTTTTACGTTAAAGGAAAATCCTAACTGTTTCCAGTTGTAGCTCTCTGCTGTGCTTGACGCAGGTCTCGGGCTGCTCTTCTGCTGCATCCCTGTTAAACTAATTGCATCATTTATCTACCAGTTCATTGTGATTTATAACAACAACAAAAAAAGATTGAAGACATGCTACATTTATTTTACCAACAGACTGAATACAGACACATAGGCTACATTAGCCTATCATACACTGGTAAATTTGATAGCTTTCTTTTTTTCCTGATTCTCACCATTGTGTGTTCCAGCAGTCCTGATAAACAAACCAACCATATGTCAGCCTTAAAATCCCCAGAATGTCAGAACGAAAGTAAATCCCTTTGCACTGATTAATTTAATTACCGTCACATATTTGCATAAAGCCTGCAGCTCAGGGTCAAAATTCTGACAATATGGCACACCATTTGGTCTAAAATACATCTGTCTGTCTCACCCTTTTTCATGATTATCTTATCAGTAATTTTCGTTTGGTTTGATTTAAATAATTAAATCTAGCATTTTTCTAGAATATTGTGACAAACATATAGTAGAGGTGTTAAAAACATTTTATAATAACTTCAATTTTATTTAGGCCCCATGTTTTTTTGTAATTCATTTCAATATTAGCCCATCTATAAACATGTATGTATATCATGTTAAATACCATACAATTGCCCTGTAGAAGTGTTGGATTGTGTAAAATTGGTGATGTAAGCTTCACACACACACACACACACACACACACACACACACACACACACACACACACACACACACACACACACAGACTTATTATTAAGTATTGTAGTAATGTCAGTGTCTCAGTATGCAGTAGTCCCTAATATACACTAGAGGGAGACATACAACAGC
Organism: Sander lucioperca; assembly: GCF_008315115.2. Classification (NCBI taxonomy): domain Eukaryota; kingdom Metazoa; phylum Chordata; class Actinopteri; order Perciformes; family Percidae; genus Sander; species Sander lucioperca. Next base: position 22,662,406 of record NC_050181.1, read on the forward strand.
TAACAAAAACACTAATGTACTAAAAGGCTTCTACAGAGGGGAGCTGACACTGAAAAAAAAACCTCATGAACAATGAAGCCATGAGGACGAACAGACAGTCTTTTCCTGTCTGTCTGTCTGTCTCTCTCTCTCTTTCTCCCTACCTGTCTATCTATTCTCTCTGTTGATCATGCCACTGTCTCTCCCTCTCCCGGACTCTCCTCACTCCCCTTCCCTCTCCCCCTCATGCCCTTCACCCCTGCCTGACTCTCTCTCTTTCCCCCCTTCATTTGACATTACTATTGTTCATGATCACAGATGGTCTATTGTTCTCTGCCAGTGTGGTCTGAACATATCTGTACCCTGACTACTTACAATAAAAACAACACAGCCATATTCCCTGCAAAAACCAACAACACAGACACATGCACAGAGAAGCTAAAACAAACACTTTCCAGCATCTAAGTGGGCTTTTATTGGTGTTGAATCCTGATAGTTTTCCATTAATTACTTTCCATTTTGTTTGGCTGTAGTGCCTCCGCAGTGACTAATGGAATTGTATTTCATCCTTTAATTGTTTGGCTTTAGTGTATTAAGATTTTATATATAATCACTATTAACCTGCTTTAAATTCAGCCTCCTAACCTTCAATTGTGACGGCAACTAAGTAGCATATAATGCCTAATGCTAATGATGCACGTATTCTATCATATAGTCATATAAATGATATAGGGACTACCTAAACCTAAATTACCTGTGGGCCACTAGCCCAGTTGTTCTTTTAGCTGGGCACTTGAACTAACAAAATAAACATGTTTTTTCTATTTCAAATCATTTTAACTATACACTGTAGTATATGAACATTCTATAACTTTCTATAAACTTTGACTTAAGAGTTGGTATAAGGAGATGCATGAACTTTACCCCACATATACTGAGAACATCTGGAAACTGTTAACATGAGCAGAGGTCCCCCCAAGACAGAAGAGACCTTTTTTGGAGATATGCCAGATAAAAGGCATCTATTGGTCAGTCCTCTGGTCCAATGATATACTTACATATATCACGTCCTATGTTAATACAATGTATAGATATATATATACTGTGTTCACACAAAGAAAAGGCAGAACGACTTTTTGGAAGAATTCGGGTTGGTCGTTCTCCAAGCTCTCTGCAGGAGTTTGTAAAATTGATGCTGAATCTCTGATTGTAATAAACCTTTTTATAATCGAGAGCAGTGTCAACGAAGTTCCTTCTCCACACATCAACAACGCAGTGCTGCAACTAAATATACCACACACAACATTTCCCTCTCCTTTCACATCTTCTACACATCCCTTCAAGTTTAGTAGAGTAATGCTGCTTGCACTTGTGTTCCTGCTGCCATCTTACAGGTAAAACAGAAAGAAGTCTCATTAAACTCTCTTGTTACTATCAGTGCTCAGGTCAACCTTACTGCTAAGTTTAGAAAGAGACATTTTGCTGTGAAGACTAGACTGTGCTTTCGGTCCTAGCTTAAATGCAGTGTTGTAATGTAACGAAGTATAAATACTTCGTTACTGTACTTAAGTATAATTTTCACGTATCTGTACTTTTCTTCATTATTTATATCTCCAGAAACTTTTACTTTTAGTCCACTACATTTCCTGAATAAAATATATACTTTTACTCCACTACATTTCCTCTGAGCATCTTAGTTACTCGTTACTACAAAATAAAATCAGAAGAAATTTGTTACACTGGAAAAAAAGGTTTGGCGAATCATTGCTCCTAGATTGCACGTTAATGCACGATCCATTCCAGTTGGTGACGTGTTTGTTGCCAAGCAAAAAAAAAAAAAAAAAAACATAGGCCAAAACTAAAGAAGAGCAGGAAGCATAATGACTGATAGTGTCATGGAAGCACCTGCTGCAGGCTCTGCCGCCATGGTAACAGACGATGACCACCCCGACGACAGTGGTGATGAAGATAACGTTACACACCTTTGGCCATAATCAAAAGTTTTTTTACTTTTACTTTTACTTCTAATACTTAAGTACATTTAATATTAGAAAATTACTTTTGATACTTGAGTACCGTAAACATCAGATACTTTAAGACTTGTACTCAAATAATATTCTAAAAAGTGACTTTAACTTCTGCCAAAGTTATTTTCTGGTAAGATACTTCTACTTTTACTCCAGTATTGCTTTTAAGTACTTTATACAAGACTGCTTAAATGTTTAGCTTGACAAATTGCACAGTTAAGTGCAACTTGCTAAATGCTTAAAGTGAAATAGTTTCTTTCTGATTCTGCAACCTAATTTTTTAAATTAAAGAGACTATACAAAAAAAGAAAAATCAAGAAAAAACAAAATGGCAAAACACAACAATGCATTTTTACCTTGAGATTTTGGAATGACCTATCCTGATCACTGGGCAGGTTATTAGAGAACCATTATATGGAGGGTCAACAATAAGGGGAATGATGGTCAACTCTAATATTGCCAGCAGAGGGGGCTCAAAGTGCAGGAAATGCACAGTGATTTGCCAAAAAAAACGGAGACTGACGCAGAATCCCCATGTATGTCTAACTAAGTCATTGTCAGAGGATATTTCTTCTTTATTTTTAAGAGTGTTCATAGAGTGAACAGAAAAAAATAGGGCCACATATGATTAGTGTAAAAGTACAACTCATGATTAAAATGTGAGATCCCCCACACTTATCCCCACTGACAGAATCTAAAACCCAGGACCGGCTGTCAGTCCCACATCGATTGACAGGTTGACTGAAAATTAATTGGCAACAATTTTTGATAATCAATTACAGTAAACACTTATTTATCGAGCAAAAACGGCAAACAGTTGCTGGTTCCAACTTCTCTAATATGACTTGATTTATAATTTGTAAATGTGTAATATGTTAGGGTTTAGGACTGATTGGACCATGTTGTTATTTTATTTTTGTTTTTTTGTTTACATTTTATAGATTAAACAATGGACAGATTAATTGATGTATAAAAAATCAACAATGAATTACTAAGTAACACTATAACGATAATCATTATTGCAGCCCTACTAGACAACAACTCAATCTTAGTTGATAATGTTTTCTGATGCAGTTAAGAGTTGGTTTATGTCACTAATGTTGGTAAACACAGCAGTAAATCATGTCACCTAACAAACATACACAATGAACATTTATTTTATTATTAAGATTAACTCTTTAATTACAATTATGTAAGTGACTTTTGCTCAAGTGCATGTGGCCGGAAAAAAACCCAAACTTTCCAGTCTGAATTAAGTTGGAGTACACACACACACACACACACACACACACACACTGCTCAGAGTTGTCTGTTAATATGTGTCATTGATCCTCCATTCATTCCTCGACCGCCCCAGCTGTCAGTCACTTCCACATCACTGCATCTCCAACGGCTGCAGTGTCACAGTGAAGCTCCAGACGCCTATATGGGCTCAGTTATGCAATTTGCCTGCTCACTGCTATGAGAGATCACGGGACAAAAAACACTGACCCCGAATCAGTTCCTCATGGGACACTTGGCCGCAGAAGAAGGAAGAAAGGACAGAGAAAGAGGGAAAGACGGGAGTGGGGGGTTAGGAGGGAAGGAAGAGGAAGAAAGTGAAGGGGACATGAAGGAGGAAAGGAAGGACAAAAGGGTAAACAATGAACAGGGAAAAGCCCTCAGCATCTCAGATCAACACCATCAGTCAGGCAGTGCAGATCTGCTCTCAGAGACACAGATTTAGGTTTTGATTAATTAAAAAAAATAGGAGCATATTGTTTAGCCCCCAGGGCAGACTCATACAGTAGAGAAGCTACGCCAGAAGAGATGGGGGTGGGGTCACATCTCCAGCCAGCAACGGAGATATCCAATAGAAGCTGGAGGGGCCGGGGCCCGGGGCCGTACATTTCCTCATCCAGGGATTATGCAGCTCAATCAGACTCTGGCAGATTATGTCTGACCAAAACAGACTCCACCGGGGAGGGAGATTAACAACTATTTCCAAATAGTTTTGTTGGGTGAAAACAATCAGCTTTGTGATTAATGGGAGAGCTACAGGCATCAAATGGCCCACAGATGTAAAAGCGATGGATGGAAGATAAATCTGCTCCGCAAATCCCCTCAGATCCATTGGTTTCAATATGTTTGGGAGGTTAGAGTGTAATTGGCTTGATTTTACTAATCCAAAAACTATTACCAGACAGCTTCCAAAACCCAATTAAAAGTATAATTAGAAACCCTCATAGTGGTTAGGGTTATATATATACACAATGTATAGCACTGCATTAAATGACAGTTCTCTATCAATATTGAAAGGATAATTAATTTATATTAATATACTTATTATAGTAGTTGTGGTGTCAGTTATGATAATATTGCACTCATCAAGTATAGCTGAGATCTCGGAACACTGTCACATGGGCAGTCAGACCATCCATCCATCCATCCATCATCCATCCATCCATCCATCCATCCATCCATCCATCCATCCATCCATCCATCCATCCATCCATCATCCATCCATCCATCCATCCATCCATCCATCCATCCATCCATCCATCCATCCATCCATCCATCCATCCATCCATCCATCCATCCATCCATCCATCATCCATCCATCCATCCATCCATCCATCTGATCCAATCCATCCATCCGTCCATCCATCCATCCATCCATCCATCCATCCATCCGATCCAATCCATCCATCCATCTATCCATCCATCCATCCATCCATCATCCATCCATCCATCCATCCATCCATCATCCATCATCCATCCATCCATCCATCCATCCATCCATCCCTTACAAAATGCAAATGTAGCATCATGTATCATTCACTTAAAAAACAAATGTTGCCTGAACATTATCTAGCCAGTGATTATGTTATGACATCTCATCAACAATTATCAGCATAATTGGGGAAACAATTTACTATATAAATTGATTTCTAGAAGATTAAAGGTTGATGAAACCCAATTAAAAAAATATTTTGTTATTAATTTGCTGGAAGTATTCAAGGTACTCATAATTTGAAATTATGCCAGGGATTTAAAAATAATAATAATACTATATTTATTTTTTATAGCGCTTTTTTAAACACTCAAAGACGCTTTACAGTTTTGGTTACAAACAGTCAAAAGGTACGTAGACAAGGTTACATGACAGACAAAATGAAAAGGAAAACACATAGGTGCATGGACAAGCAAAGGCAAAGCAGGAGAGGTGGGCAATGAAAAGGAGGGAAAAACTAGGAAAGTCTGTTAACAGGAAAAAGCAGTAATATATTGCCTTTCCATAAAGTTAGATGACTCGCAAGAGACAGGTTAAAAAAGATTGTCAAAATTGATGCAGCAAAGGTATTGTGACTTTTAGTCCTTATACATAATGTGTGAAACTACACTTCCCATCATGCAATGTAATGGTGCCTTTTGTTAGAACCTCTCTGCGTTAATACCCATGTCTTTCTCCCCAATATGATTTTGTTTGTGGTATGCATACAGTGCATCATTGTTTTTTATGTTTATATATTTATATGTATTTAATAATATTTCACCCTATTTATATGTATTTAGGCTTCAGTGTTCTTCAGAAATGTGATTGTATAAACTGATTGTTTCAATCACAAATGCCCACCACACAATCCAACAGTAATTAATCATAAAATAAACACCGAACACAAAATCACTTTTAAATCCTTCAAAACTCTAATGTTGTAGGCCATGCATTGATACCTCACTAACAAAAACTGCTTTAACCAACAAACAACAATGATCTTCTCATTAGGCATGTTTAATTCAAGTTATAACACTGAAATGAAATGAACCTCAAAGTGTTTAGTCCCTGTCAGCGGTGCAGTGTGACCGTGGGGAGTGTGGAGTGTGGAGGTATAGGCTGGATGATGAGTGACACCCTGAATGTGCATTCCACTTGATTTGCTCTGTGTTTCAATTCACTGATGGTAGTCCTTTCATCCTATTAGCTCCAAATTCCTATAACTGGGTCTCTAAATGCATGGGCCCCCATATCAGGGCCGGCTCCTGCTGGGAGGGCATATGGGCTGCTTTGTTGGCAGGAAGGGAGTGTGTGTGCAGGGTCCACCAATCACTGCCCTCGCCTGGGGAGTTAAACAAATTGATTGGCAGGCTAGTGGTGGCCAGTTCCAGACACTGTGGTCCCTATTCATCACAACACAGAGCACAGAAAGCTCTGCAGTGAACTGGCTGAAAGGCTTGGACTAAGAGGAGTCGTAAAAAAGGGGTTGGCTTATTCTTTAAATATACACTTCCACATTTTGTTACAACACACAACAGAGCCTCAAATGCTCAGATTTACTCCCGGTTCAAAGTATGTTTGGAATTCAACTGTGAATGAGCTGGGTGCTATATAGTGCTCCTTCTTGTTTTCCGGGCACATACTGCCTCATAGATGTACACCTTTACATCTACTATTGTCTTCTAGTGTCCAATGGGAATAGCCCAGTACAACCACAGTGCTTTACTGGGTATGCTTCAATCCATGTGTTGCAAAGTTTTTTAAAATGTAGTTGAAGAAGAAATGCCCATAAGACTTTTGTAACTCACATGCACATGATTGCATTCCACATATGGAATACAGGCTATATGAGATAAGACAGAGTATTTATTTTAATGTATTAAGTTTAATTCTCTGGCCTTTATGTTCAGTTAAATGGATAAAACGGTCCAATGAATATTGGTTTGTCTTGAAAGGATGCAACAGCTCTCTTTCTAGTGTAATTTAGAAAATCTATCAAAGCAAAATACTCACAGAGGGACACTTAAAAAGCTAGAGATTTCATTTCATACCATTTAGGACTGTTGGTCATGGTTATTAAATAATAACAATATATCTTTATTTTCTCTTAACCTTTGAGACTGTAGGTATATTTAACAGGAATATGCCCTGAATGATAAACTGGATTAAAGATCCCAAGATTTCCCCTGGATATTCAGGAAATGTGTGCAAGTGTTACTGGTTGGCAGAGCACTGTGGCTTAGGGAGGTGATAGCTAACCTGCTGTAGGTGAGGTGTGTGCTCCGGTCCCATCATTGGTTTATTGGTCAATCAAACATGTGAATTGGACGCCACGTTGACGATCATTGACCAGTAGACAGGGCATCAGGTAGATTTATGTAAAACCCTTTTTGGTGCCACTTTCCATTAAGGTATCATTTACGAAGTTCATTAATTCTATGCAAGTTGCAGCTTATGGCTTTATTAATGTTGAAAAGCATGCCAGTGATCAGTTATTAACATACATAAGAGCAAATTTGTGGTTGCCAGGTGTTGAAAAATATTTATTTAGTAATCATTTTATTCAATGTATGATAATAGAGTCAAAATGTTAGTCGTTAAGAAAGGTTTATTATAAATTACAATAATCCATCAAGTCTACAGTTGTAGTCCCACATCAGCTAAAGAGCTAAAAAGAAAAAAGCAGGTACATGGTGGAGGAGAACCTGATCACCCAATAGCCATTAATGCTTGTTACAGATCTAAAAATATGGTAAC